>NC_079911.1:18962638-19136426 GCF_024868665.1 Triplophysa rosa | reverse complement strand
AGGATAAAGTCGCGCTGCTGTGTGTCAGCCTTCAACTTTATATTCACATTATTAAAACAACAAGCTCTCGCACTTTATTGTTTAATCACGCGAGAAACCTTGACTTATGATAAAGCGTAATGATTTCATTAAATGAAATGAGTCACGTTTGGCAAACGGTCCGTAACCTTGAAAACACTTGCGGTGGAGGTGCGGGAGGAGAGCGAAACCGGCTCTAAATCCTCAAACTACTGTTCACATCTCACACTTCAACTACTACAAACACACTTCTGGAGAGCAGATGTGTTTATCTGACAACATCTGAATCATCGCAGCGAAGAGCTTTAACATCGTAGCAAACAAGAAACTTGATAAAAAGCACATTATTGTATCATCCCGTGAATCGTATCAAGATGTTCCAGTTGGTAGAACATCGTGTTGGCTTAGCAAAGACCACGGCTTCATACTTCGAATGCACCCTGTGTCGCTCTGGATAAAAGCATCTGCCAAATGCATGAATGTGAATTTATAGGCCGTGACCGCAATATAGTAACCATGACGATTTTAGTCGGCATCCCATGCCAAACAATACACCTGTCAGAGCTCAACTCGAGACTAAACAATTCGGTCGCAGAATATCTTAAGATGACCCTGCTGAAAAAAACCATAGAAACCATCACAGAAATTCTAATGGTTTGCATTAGAATACCCTTACAACCCAGTAGCTTTTTCCATTAAAACCATACCAAAATTCCTTTTTTGGGCATTATTCCAATAGGATTTAACATCCCACCAATAGTATCCATCACACACCAGTAGACACTTTTATAGTTTCCATTAAAACCAATACAAGTCCCATTACAACCATTTAAACCATTACAACTTCTTTAGTGGTTTCTATAGTTTTTTCAGCAGGGGAGGTCTGAAAGCATCCACCCAAAAACACCCCGCAACCACAAACTCCAAAGAACAGAAGTTTTGCACAGTTGTACGCAGCATTGACTTCATAGAAATCCACTTACACTTCACACACACAGAAAGTGTGAGAGGCGATGTGTGGAGGACGTCCGGGAAGGGAGAGCTCCCGAGACTCATGTGAAGGTCACAGACTGTGTGCCGTGAAGACAGATAAAGAAAACATTTCTCTCCTCCTCACGAGTGTCTTTCACTCGGCGTTTCATCTTATCGAGAGCTTCACGGAGCCCAAGAGCACCTGCTCAAGAACAACTCCAAACAAATTCACATTTGGTGACATGGAGATCAACACCAATAACAGTGTCAATGAACAGACGTGTTTGTTACAGACTGTTCAATTAGTTTCAAACGGTTCCTTAAAATAAAAAACTAGATATTTGATAAACACATTTCGTACAATACTACTCGTTGTGTTAAAGAAAACTGCTTTCAGGAATGAATTTTTCCATCATCATATGACTGTGTACAACACAGCCGCGGAAAACATTAAGAGAAAGTCTTTCTGAATTTACGATATGTATGTCTTTAGGAAAAATGATCATATTTTGTTTAATTCTGTGAACTACTATCCAAATTTCAAATAAAATATTGCTTCTTTTAGTGTTTATTTGCAGAAAATAACAGAAAAGATGCTCTGTGTTTTTTCACACCTCAAATACTGCAAAGAGAACAAGTTCAGATTCACTTTTAATCAAAACAACAGTCATATTTGAAGAGTTTGGTTCCAAAATGATATCATTTTTTTTATTTTCAAAAATCATGTTTTTTATTGTGCATTCCAATTAATATCAATCAAACCGCAGTTGATTTGTTTTGATTTAAGCCATAATAACTCTAAAAATACAGCTAAATAACACAATAAAAACATGATTAATAACAAAATAAAAAAACTGAGTTATCTCATTTTGGAACCAAACTCTTCCTTTGTACATGTATTTAAGAAAAGTTCAACTTTTTTTTTGATAACCTGGATTTTGATCACAGTTGTCATGTGTCTTATCATGCTGTCAGTCTTTCACATTGCTGTTGTACGACTTCATGTCACTCCTGAGGTTTGATTTTGTTGAAATTCAACAGACGCTGGACTGGAATGACCACAATACATTTTGAAATGCTGATTTAATGAACATTCATTTTCTGCGGCTGTACATATCTGTTTTATATTGATCATTGGCCACATGGGTCTTTAGCCTCTGGTGTTATTGACAAATATTTGGTCAACCACAAGCAATACAAACCACAGATACATCAAGATTTCCTCATCAAACTTCTCAAGAAGCTGAAAAACTTAAGCTTCACAGTGCCAGAAAAGAAATAATATAAACACACGATGACTGTGTAACACAAACATGTAGATTACGCTCGCAGACACCCTACACCGACTGAACAATCCCACAATTCATTTGAGATGTTTACTAAGAGAGAGAAAACCAAACAACAGGCCAAAACATCATCGTAAGTCATCATAATTCACACCTATATGAAAACAAACAAGATCCAAGAATTGTTTTAAATTAGTTTTGCACAAAAATTTTTTCATCGTTTATTCACTCTCATGTCATTCTAAACCTGTATGACTGTCTTTCTACTGCAAGACAACCAAAAAAAGATATTCGGAAGAATGTCGGTAACCAAACAACACTGGGCCCTATTGACATCCATTGTATGAACACAAATCCACTGAAACATTTCTCAAAATATCTTCTTGAGAAAGAGTCCTGTACAGTTAATGAACGACGACAGAATTGTTCTCTTTGAGTGAACTGTGCCTTTAATCCATCAATATTCATCCGTGTCTTTATATCTGACAGGTGGCTGAGGAATAAAGGAGTTTGTCTTTTGTCTTCTGATAACAGCGAACCCAAATCACATATTAAAGTTTGATTTTTACTTTCAAAAACACATTAGGTGTGTATCTGTGGGTGTAAAAGTGCGTGAAACAGTGAATTCGTGGAAATCAATGCCACGTGCAATTATTTTAAGCATGGATGAGCTCATGTGTGTTTGTTCCTCTTCGTGTGTGTGCGTGAGGCTGTGATTTTACAGTCTTGACGCCCAACCGAGTGTTTAACAAGCGGCAGACAGCAGTTCACTTTTCCGCGTCTCAAAGACTTCGCCAAATGCCTCACCAAAGGGTCGAATCCCAAAACCAACAACGCAGACGACAGGCCGAGACCTCGTGATCATAACGGACACCTGTCAGATTACACACCTGTTCAATCACACTGAACCTTTCTAATATAGACACGCTTCCCAACATCAAAACAACAAGTTCATCTAATTCTCCAGAAAGTGTTTCACATGCAGCTTTTTTTAACCATGCGAGTCGAGACGCGCGTTGCAATCTAGACTTTTAAACATTCAACTCCAAGTCCTCTCAATGCAAACAGTACGCATCATGAATACTCCAGACGGGGTGTATTTTGCACTTCTCCCCAGTGCATATTTGGCAGACGCAGCCATGGCGAGCGTCCGACAAATAATCCAAACATGAAAGGAGACGGGGGGGTTTAGACACAAACAGACATAACTTAAGCGCTCGGATCATAACGCGACATAAATACCAGCACACAAAAAATAGATTCACCCGTCCCGACGACTGCAGAAAGTACACGATACTCACCCTGAACGGACGAGAGCAGCGACATCAGACCCCAAAAAACCAGCAGTCGCGTCCGCCCAGTTTCCATCCAGACCTGTAGCTCCATCCCTGAGACCCGAGCCGCCCGCCTACACCAGCAGGACATGAGCGTGTGTGTGTCGCTGCCTCACAAACACACACACGCGCTTCTCTCTCTCGCCACAGTTACTCCACACTGACGGCCGGCTGCGCTGAAGGAGAGAGAGAGAGAGAGAGAGAGAGAGAGAGAGAGAGGGTGTGTTAAACACCTTGTGAGGGACAATAACAGCAGTGGCTAATCTGTGTGGCTCTGCCGGGACCCTCAGGACCCTCCTCACGCACAGGGGAGGGTCCAGCGCTGAAAAGAGGCCAGGGGCAGGAGGGGCAACAGAGAGTGACCCCCAAAGACACGGAGAGAGGGGAAAAACAGCCCCGGGTCACATGACCACAGCCCCTGAACTCCAGACAAAGCAGAAAGAAAACCACCGTCCCCTGCGTTATACTCGGACGGTTTTACGATCTAGAAATGTGAGAGCGATGCTCCATCGTGCAATGTCACGACGCGGCGTAGGTGGATGACATGCGGTTGCTAGGCTTGTTCTTACGTTGTAATGTGGTTTTTATGGCATCGCTATGTGTTTTGAGCAGTTGCTATGTGGTTTCTTCTGATATCGCGGCGCGTGACTCAGATCTCTCTTTCAGCATGAATATGTGGGATTTCGTGAGGTTCATCAGCCACTGGGTGAATTTCACACGCCGTCTCAACAAGTTGGTGTTCAAACATTCACGCAGTGACGTTTGTGATGAAAGTGATAAAAAACTCGATATTAAGTGTTTGTGTAGTTTAACGTCAAACCTGTGAAAGTGAATGAATGAAGTGGATTCTCAGCGCTGTAAATACTTGATCCTGTTGAGTCGGTTAAGCATTTCCTCCGTTCTCTTCGGGGGGCCGGCGGGTGACTGACGGCTCATTATGGGATGGTTAAAGGAGACAAAGCAGCCAGTCCACACACACAACAGAAAGGGCGCATGACAAAAGCTCTTCACACGTCAGGTGACCGCGAGACTCACCTCGGGCTGTGTCACGCCCCCTCTGGCACTAATCTCCTGTGAAAACTCACCCGAACGCTCGCTGTTAGCTACAACTTGAGACGATTTAGTGGTTATTACTGAGATTACATCAAAACCACAGCGGCTGAACGTCACATGATCAGAACGTTTCTTAAGGAGCTGATGAGGATTGTGTTGCTGTGGGTGTGTCTACATGCACGCACACACATACGGACATACATACACCACTGTCTAAATCTTCATTTATATTTTCCACATTTTAGAATAAAAGTAAACCCATCAAAACCATAGAATAACAATAAATATATAAACTGGAATATCTGATAGAGTTTAAGTAGTCTCTCTGCCTAGAATTGGCAAAATTGCAAACACTTGGCATTTTACCATCCAGCTTCTGGGAAGATTTCAAACAATATCAAAGAAATGTCTATCTATGCTGGACTCTTACTGGCTGCTTTTTAATTTTGTCCAAGTAATCCATTTCAAACATATTTTGTATTTTTTTAAATGTTGTTTTCTAATAGCAATAAAAAATGACGCCACAATAATATTTGTGTATACAAAAGTAATTTCAAACATTGACACCTTCAGATTACAAGATTTTTAAGATCATGAGAAACATTTTTGTCAAGAACCTGAACTTTTAACCTGTTGTGTACACACACACACACACACACACACACACACACACACGCACACACGTGCACACACACGCATGTCTGGTTTATTATCTCTGTGGGGACAGTCCATAGGCGTAATGTTTTTTATACTGTACAAACTGTATAATTTATCCCCTATCCCTAAAGATCATAGAAAACTTTTAGCATTTTTAGATTTTTAAAAAATATTGTTCTGTACGATTTATAAGCTTTTGTGCCCTCAATTGAGGTCCCCACGGTACTACAGAAAAGACACATGAATTTCACATGTTTTTTACATGTTTTTCGCATGTGATCACATGTATACAACATGTGTTTAACATGTGCAAAAAACACATGTGAAATGTGTGTTTTTGGAACATTTTGGTCTGAATTCCATGTGAATTCCCATGTGAAACCCATAGGATAACATGTAAAAACCCATGGGATGACATGTGCAACATATGGTGACATGTGAAGAACGTTATCACATGTGGAGACATGTCGCACATGTTATCCCATGGGTTTTTACATGTTATCCCATGGGTTTCACATGGGAATTCACATGGAATTCAGACCAAAATGTTCCAAAAACACACATTTCACATGTGATCACATGTGAATTTCGTGTGTCTTTTCTGTAAGGGGTGACACGAGTCCCCATGAGTTGGTGTGCATTCAGGTTTAGGTCCCCACCGGGATATTAAAACATGTCCACTCGCACACACACACAAAGAAACCTGAAGTTCACTTTACAAACAGCTTTCTTAAACAATCGATCAATTACAAAATGTAAAATATGAAATCACATGATACAAAAATGTCACTCTCACAATTATCACGCAACACCAAAGCAACCCCCTATAACTCCCTAGCAACACCGTAACTCTCTTTTTACGTGTTGAGAGGCTGATGTGTTCACCGCGGTGAGCCGAGAGATGAATCGATCATCTATTCAAATGAAAGAATATCCTTCACTCAGAGATGAATCACTCTACCCGCTGTGCTCCCCACATTCCCCTCCGACGCCTCACAGCTTCCCGTCCTCTCCGGCCATGACGCTCCGCATGTGTGTGTGTGTGTGAGCGCAGCGGTAAAACAGAGAGAAAGAACTAAAGGGAGAGCGCGGTGAGCCGGCACTGATGTGATCTGCGCTCTTAATGTGTCAGCGCTGATTTGGTGTGCGCGCCAGATTACATGCGATCGCGGTGACCTCTGGGAAGCTCTGGCGTTGGGAGCTGTGAGTAGGTCAGGCTCGCTCACACACTCCCTGCGAGCTCTATCAAACGCCCAGCGTGAGGCCAGCTCGCCCCGCTCGGACCCTCGTGAAAAATGGGCTGCCCGGGGGAACGCGGGGGGCTGCATGCTCTGATTCCACAACACAAGACTCGCCAGAACGGACGCTGACATTCTGCCGAATGAGCGTTGCGGAAACGTTACTTGTAGGCGATCTCATGGTATTCTGAACTATTTTGAGATTCGTATAAATGTGAATCAAACTAAAACATACGACTATGACATTAAATTCATGATTAAATTCGCACAATGAGTGTTATTTCTTTAAAGGGACAGTTCATGCAAAAATGAAAAGTCTTTCATCCGTTCCTCGCCTTCATGCTATTACAAACCTGTATGACTTTCTTTCTTCCTCAGAAGACAAAAGAAGATATTTTCAATAACATTGGACCCAACTGACTTCCATTGTATGAACGCAAAACCACTGATACATTTCTGAATTTTCATTATTATTTCATTTAGTTTTGACGAAAACGGCACTACCCCCATAAGCAGAAACACAACCTAAAGTTTACTCTGTAGACCTCCGTATGGAATTACAGCCGGGCGGCTCCGTCTCTCTCGTCTCTGGAAAATCTGTCAGACAACCGCAAAATTCACAACTCAAGTGAGAAACAAAGACAGAGCGAAGGAGTGGCCGAGATGGCACGGGCTCTTGAATTACACCGGTCACCGATGGAATGCGAGTCATGAGCGATGTTCCGCTCGACCCCCGCAACCGTCACTTTCAACGGCGGATTTTCTGCCTCTTTTTCTACTTCGGGGGCGCTTGAGAGTTTGGTCACGCAATCCGTGAAACTAATGCGCTTCCTTTAAGCCAACAGCTGCATGCAGGTGGGAAACCCAATGGGATCTCACCAGAGTTATTACTGTTTTCATTTTAGTTTTACAAATATTTTTGTAAAATAGCTTTTAGTTTTAGATTTTTATGGTAATTTTACTTAAAGTTTTAGCAATTTTGGTAATATGGTATACATATGGTATAATGTATTTGTTTATTTTTAATGTTGCTATATAAGATTAATTCATTTCTATTTTCGTTTTTGTTTATTATTATCATTTTAGTGCTTTAAACTTATTTCAGTTTATTTTCGAGGCAACTTTTCACTTTTTCCTTTAGTTAAGTTTTTCAAAAAAAATTGGGGTCAATATTTTATTTAATTTCAATGAACAGAAACGTTTTTTTTTTTACTTTTTTGAAACTTCAAAGTTTTAATTTCAGTAAACTAAAACAACCCGGCGGTCTCAGACCTTAGGCAGCTTGTGACGGGACCTTCCTTCAGCTTTCAAACTCTAACACATCGGTCTCAAAACTGCAGTTGCACAATAAATAAATCATATTAATTTGAACGGTATAAGAAATAAATCATTTGAATGTTTCTCAAACTCAAACCACGTCCATATCCCACTTTGCTAAATACAAAATCTCAGCTTTTATCAGAAGCTGAACGCTTGGTTCTTGAGGGTTTCTTGAGATCTCAACAGGGTTCTGCTTTCAATCCCCAGCATCCCAACCGTGAGCGAGAGAAAGACGCTCCTCATGAATATGCAAAGCCGGCACAATGGGACGCAACAATCGCTGAGGCTTTGATGTCACTAGGAGCGCTGGGTAGGAAGAAAAAACTTCTCAAGAGGACTAAGACATCAACACAGCAAGAATCTTTCCAAAAAGAAAGCCATTGACATCAGAACATTAGAGAAACCCAAACTAAAGAACAGTCATTTCTCTAAAGAATCTAAAGAAAGAGGTTTTGAGCTGACACCGGTGAGCCACAGCGCGGCTTCATCAAAAGCGCAAAACCAATTAAAAAAGTACAATTTTATCAGCGAGACTGGATTTTCTCTTTCTGAATTGTTATATTAAAGACGCTTCAAGACATCATTTAAACCTTCCACATTTTGTCTGATAAGGTATTTGAACCTGATGTTACATCAAGAGCATCTTCTCACGTACGCATCGTCTCATCCTGCTTTGACTCTTCTGGATACAAAAAGTTCCTACAAGAGAAACGGGCGTCGCGTGTGTTCAACGCCAGGTGAGAATTCTGAAAATACCACAACATGAGCGCCGTCTGTAAATATGCAAACACAAGTCACGCTCAATGCGTCAGAGTGGATTTGCTGTAGAAAAAAAATCCAAACACATGAGACGCATGGCTGTTGTGTCTGCAGCTGTGTTTGGGTTTTTACACAGAAAGAGAAATAAAAATCTCAAAACCGGCATTTAACGAAAGGATTTCACTAAGTGAGAGGAGAAGTCAGGTTTGTCAGAGTTAACCGCCTGTGGGCGACGGCTGGGGTTGTAAAACGTGAGATCAGTCTCTGCATGAGTCATAGGAGAAATATTATGACTGGAATGAGTCCGTGGGCAATTTTACTGTGCGAGCTCCAGAGTTTCTTTATTTCATTCGGTAGTGCGCTGTACGCTCGCAAATCACAAACCTGTTACTGAGCTGCCTGTGTTTCTTTTAGAATAAGTGCACGTGAAACCCCAGAGAAACCAAAAACAAGTGTTTCAAATTATAAATAATAAACGGAGGGGTGTAAATTGAACACCACTCATTGAATGTAGATGTGAGCTTGTATTTGTTTTTCTAGTTTGCTTTATTTGAAAAAAAAAACATCCAACTAGTAAAGAAGCACCGCCAATATTTATCAGCCTATTTTTGATCGATTCATAACCATCGGCGTATTGGCTAT
This sequence comes from Triplophysa rosa, assembly GCF_024868665.1. NCBI lineage: Eukaryota > Metazoa > Chordata > Actinopteri > Cypriniformes > Nemacheilidae > Triplophysa > Triplophysa rosa. The sequence continues at coordinate 19,127,147 of NC_079911.1, read as the reverse complement.
AGAGTTGATATAATTTTTTTCAAATAAAAGTATTTTTTTCTATATTAAAGCTACAGTTGGTAACAAAGGGTAACGCGGATATGACGCTATTGACAGGCGACTGCACAGCCCCGTTTCACTGTTTAGAATGGCGATTTTCTCACGAATTACAAGTAGTTGGACACATTTGAGATATTGTAAGTACTCAACTGAACAAAATATATAACACTGGCCTAGTGGTTTTTGGATATTTTACTGCAAAATTGTTACAAACTGTACCTTTAAAATCAGCACCAATGCATCCTTACTGTCCATCTTTTATACTGTAGGTCTGGCCATCTGTTCATTTTAAAGAATAAAAAACACAAATGTGTCTCTGAGGAGGAATGTTTCTCGTGATCGCTATTCTTGTTTCATTTTATTAGCTTGTTTGGTTTCCTCAAGCACAGGCAGAACAGAACGTTTCTGATTAAAGAATCAAAGTCGGATCTCTGTAGGCGTCACAACCGCACCCAAAGAACAACACAAAAGCACAGACGCATCTACGGTTGTTCTCCGTACATTACAACAATCGCACGGCTACGAGTGAACAGGTGAAATCAGTCAATCAGAATCGATCTGCTGGTCACCTGCTTGCACCTCTGTCACACACACGCAAACACACAAAACATTCAGCCTTTGGCTATGATGGAATTGTGCCATTATTTCCATTGTCAAGGCAACAGCAGAGAGAGGCCAAAAACAGCATAACTCTCTCTCTCTCTCTCTCTCTCTCTCTCTCTCTCTCTCTCTAATGAGATGGAGGCTTGTCTGTGTCTGCAGCATGTCAGATTGTCTAACTTTAGTTTTTCTTTGTTTTAACCATTTGATTATTCTGGTGTTGCCTGTAGATTATTTTTGATAACAGTTAAAAGAAACCGAACCTTTACTTGGCTAAATTTGTCTCTCCAATATTTCGAATTTAGACTGCAATACCAAGCTCAACAGCTAGATGTCAGTGTACCATATGGTTTGTTTAAATGCGACCGAACTACAGGACCCATTCAACAAATTGTTTATATATTAAGATGAACATACAACAAAATTCAATAAATTGTTTATTTAATACAATTATTATACAGTACAATAATAATAAAAATGTATATAACATATATGAAATTAAATATAAATAGTTATATTTTATGACACTAGCCAAACACAAAACGGAAGTTAACTGGGGATCAGGCTCGCGCACGTCCGATTAAACGTTCTATACATAACTTCCGTACTACGTGTAATCCCTGGGATCGAACCCATGACCTTGCCGTTGCTAGCGCCGTGGTCTAACCACTGAGCTCCAGGAAAGCTATCGTGATTTATTTAAAAAAACATGTTTTCATATATATTACTTGTAGGACGTAAGATAGGCGGTATTTTCCATGTTATTTCAAGTTTTTGTTTACATCAGGCGTGACGCAGTATCAAACGCTACAATTGATTCTACATTAGTGATGTTTTTAAACGTTTCGCGTTGTAAGTTTCAAACTGTGATGACGAGAAATAGGCCAAAGTTATGGACTGCAGCTTTAAGAGAGCATTTCAAAATTATTTTCAGTTATTATTATTCTGAATAATATTCTGGTTTGTGTTTAGGTAAAATGATCATTTTTGTTTTCTTTTGTGAACAACTAACAACATTTCTTCCAAATTTCAAATAAAAATATTGTTTCTATTTGCGCTTAATGCAAAAAATTAAAATTGGAGAAACAGGTGAAAATAACAGAAAAGATGCTCTGTATTTTTTCACACCTCAAATACTGCAACAGTAATATTTGTACTGTACATGTAAAGTAAAAAAATTACTTAATATTTTTTATGTGATAACCTCGATCAATTTTTATCGCAGTTTTCATGCGTCTTGTTACGCTGTCAGTTGTTCACATTGCTGTTGGATGACTTTAAGTCACTCCTGAGGTTAGATTTTGTTGAAATTTAACAGACGCTGAACTGAAATGGCCACAATACATCTAGAAATGGTAAATAAATGAAAATTTGAAATGGTCTCTTCATTTTTTTCCACGGCGGTATCTACCTGTATATTTTTGTGTGTATGTATGTACATATGTGAGTGTGTGCATGGGCTTATCTGTGTGTATGTTTGTGTATATTTGTGTGTGTGTGTGTGTGCGTGTGTGTGTGTGTGTGTGTGTGGTAAACACCTAATGGTCCAGAGCTCCGTTGGCAGGACACGTCTAACACTTGCTGACATCATCATCAGAGAAACGCCTTCATCACAGACGTGTCTCACCCGGCATCAGTGGAAAACAGACAAGCTGAATTCAGCAGAAAAACACAGCAACGAAAGTTTACGGGAGGGTGGAAATAAAACCACACGCCCCTGCTGTGACTCACGATGTCTGACACCTTCACAACACTGAACTGTGTTCACCAGAACATCACGCACACACCTCCTCCAACACAACTGCCTACCACGACAGCATCTACTCAGGCAGAAGCATTATCAACATGTGAAATGTTGAAGGAGGCTCATATAGAGCTGAAGGCTCTGCTGGATCACGTCTGACTCTGAGAAGTTCTTCAGATGCTTTATGAATACTGACTTTTCATGAAGTTTCACATATAGAAATGTAAACATAGACGCCACATTCAAATGCTCCAGACACGTCGATGCGTCTGCCATCTTGAAACGATTCACATGTTACTGTCATCATTTACAGTAAAAATCAGATTTTCAAGATGCCACAACATTGTGCAGCTTCTGGCTGTAAAAAGCACCGAGAATTAAATTCTCAAAGAATTATTAACAATATTTGAATAGCAATTAACAATATTTGGGTCTACACCCAAATGAAATAAAAATAAAATATTATTTTAGTTTAGCTATTATTTAGGTGTACACAACATCACACAATATTTAAAAATAAAATTAAACGTATGTTTTAGTTTAACTATTATTAATAATATTTAGGTCTAAACAACAGCACACAATATTAAAAAATAAAATAAAATATGTTCGTTTAGCTATTATTAATTAATAATATTTAGGTCTACACAGCAGCTCACAATACTTAAAAATATAATATAATATTAAATATAAAAAATTATACAATTAGCTTGGCTAGAGAAAAACAGTTTACCTATTAATAATAATATTTAGGTCTAAACAACAGCACACAATATTAAAAAATAAAATATGTTTGTTTAGCTATTATTAATTAATAATATTTAGGTCTACACAGCAGCTCACAATACTTAAAAATAAAAAAAAATGTTAAAAAATATATCATTTGCTTGGCTAGTGAAAAATAGTTTAGCTATTATTAATAATGTTTTAACAATATTTGCACATAAATGAAATAACTTGCTCTCAAGTGTTCACGAACCGGCTTGGACGCTTTAATATGTCAGATGACTTTCAAGTAGTGACCCATAGAAACAGGCACTAATGAAGCATCTATGTATATTTATCTATGTATATGTATGTATATATCAATGTGTATGTACACGTTCATGTATGTATATACAAAACTACCACCACAAAAACACCACATACAACATATACATATATAAAAACATTTTTTCACTTGTAGATTTTGGAGCCGACTCTGTACTCCTGATTCGACAGCTAACCACACAACAAATCAACATCTTTCCTGTTCCGTAGCATCCGGTGCGTTCAATAAAACGCTTTACAGAAACCAATCTTTACAGCAAGCCCCGAACGCTTTCGATCAAGCTTAACTTGACCCAGAACATTCCTTGTGAATATTTTGTCATCAATAATGTGCGAAAACACGGCGGTCAACCTGTCAAACCCACAGGAACATTTAATGAAGGGATTGTTTGTAAGTGTCTGTGCACAAAGGCTCTCATTAAAAGTGTTGAACAAAGCCAAACCAACAGCAGGGGTCACGACACTGACCCATAAACCCACAGTGACCCTCACACCTGCCTGATTACATTAAACTCTATGTGTCCCAGACATTCTCATACACAGGGGCCGATGACCCCCAAACACATGAATCAGTCTTAAAGCTTACAGTTATTCTATTGCCAGCCACGTGACACATCTTGACTGTCAGGCATCATAACAGAGAACGGTTATATATAGAAGTCTTAAAGGTAACACGTCGCGGTGGCCGTGCAAGTATGGACACCGATGGACAGTGTGAAGACTTCACTTGTTCCTTTCACACCAAGAAACAGCTGCCGATGAGCACCTGCGTCTGCTCGCCAATTAAAATCCCACGGACAAACTCCCACAGCTCACCATTATAAGCTACAGCGTGTCCAACTATCAGCGATAAACAGAATCCCACGGCCCACACACATCTGATAACATTCTTCTGATTTTGGAAGAAACGTGCAGAATTCTGTGACTTGGGTGTCATGCTGAAACCTTCTGTGGAACACAAAAGAAGATGTTGAAATGTCTCATACAATGGAAGTCAATGAGGGTCAGTGTTGAACTTGTTTGGTTACCGACATTCTTCAAAATATCTTCTTTTGTAGCCACACAGGTTTGAAATGACATGAGGGTGAATAAAGAATGAAAGAATTTGTATTTTTTGGTGAACTATCCCTTTAACTAAGCGTATACTAATAACCCCTTTATTCAAAATTATTGATTTATTATGCAAGTGAATGATCACGACAGAAAGACAGTACTGGACTGTATTTTAACTGCGAGTAGCGTGCAGATGAAGTAGTTTAACCAGAGGAAATGATTTAAGATTTATCGGCTTTAATATATGGGCATAAATTTTATTTTCCGATACCGATATGGCCGATAACTTATCTTGCATCCCTAATTAGAACCAAGCACTCTGAAAAACATCCTTCTGCGATCAAACCACACAACTCTAATAATGTTATAATAATAAAATGATATTTCATAGGTATTTATTCATTTGGTAGATAACTTTGAGTTTGAGTATTCACACACATCACAGAGGGCACATACACAAAGGTTCAGGTCACAGGGAACAAAGCCCCGCTCAAGTTTCTCAGACAGACAGACAATCCCTGACGGATATTTATGAATGTTTGGCTCCGCGACCCTGCCCGTATTTCCATCGCGAACCTTCGGAACAGATTCACGGCGGAGGAGAAACGCGATACGAGCTGGAGAAATACTCGGCATGGCTGCGGATCGCTCACCTGCGTCTGTCCGTCTGTCTGTGGCCGCGCGAAGCAGTCAAAACGTCCCGATCTGTCGTCCTGCCCGGATCATCTGCACATTCACAGGTTACACACCTGAGAGAGAGAAACAGAGAAAAGAAACGTTTGAATGGAATTCCCTATAAACTATATAACGTAAAAATATATTTTAAGATTCACAAATTTTAATCAGTGACACATCTGTATATCTTTAATGTAATAAAACATTTATTTATATACAGCAAATAAACAGTCAAATATTACAACTATCGGTCACACTTTAGAATAGGGACCAATTCTCGCTATTTACTAACTATTAACTACGACTTTGCCTCAATAAACCCCCTAAGTACGGCTTATAAGGTAGTTTTTAGGTTTAGGTATTGTGTAGGATTAAGGGATGTAGAATAATGCATTAATATGTGCTTTATGTATACTAATATACAACCAATATGCATGTTAATTAGCAAGTAGTTAATGATGAATTTGTGTACCTTAATATGAAGTGTAACCCAACTATCTTCTAACTATAGTTGTCATAGTTTCATTTGGAGTAAACCATAGTTTTCTTACTAACAACATAAATAAACATTACGTGGCCGGAACTTAACTTTAATGTCATTTAAATGGCAACATGAATCTGGTTTATTATATCATTTTTGATTGAGTGGAAATAAACGATGTTAATTTGACTGGATTCATTTCCTCTTTAATACAACAAATATAATATGAATGTAAATGAATATTAATATAAATGAAATATAAAAGGAGATTGTTTGGGGCAGCACGTGCGTCTGATGAAACCGTCTATAATAACCACAGTTTAGTCATAAAGCTTACAGCAAAACTATGTCAATGCCAATGGTAATGAATCCACCAACAAAACACGGTTACTACATTTTTACTGTTATAAAACCATGGATATTGTTCCTAAGAGTCACTTTCTGATTGGATTATCACCTCTTTCAAACATTCTTTTGTTTCAAATCTAAGTTTCTAATGTTGGTGTGTTTCATGATTTAATATTACATGTTTAAATCCCTACAGACAAAACAAATGTGAAAAGAAAACATTTCCGGAAGGCTGCTTGAAAAGTGGACGCTCTCTGCGGCCTCCATCCCAGTCAGGAATGTAATTCAATCCTGTTTGTACTACTGAACACACACACACACACACACACACACACACGCACACGCACACCTGTGCTTTTCTTTGTTTAAATTTATCATCAAAGTCTAAGAATAATGACGAGGAGGTCAACATCAGTGTACACGTCTTAAGTGCGTATTTGTGTGTGTGTGTGTTCTCTCACACACACTTCAGTCTGGCAGTCTCAATAGTGTGGAACGTTCCGGGGCTCTGTGTGTGTGTGTGTGTGTGTTGCGTGTGCGTGCGTGCGTGTGTGTGTGTGTGTCGAGCCCTAAAGCAGATCTGATTTAACTCACACATGTGTTCTGAAGGCCATGAGAAACTTTTTACCCCAGAACACTCAACTAATGCCTCCACATCCCCCCCACCCCCTATGATGTGGCCATGAGGAGCTGCTTTGGAGAAATAACCACAATAAAGTGTGTCTCGAGTTTCTCTTCCACTTTTCCTTCTTCACAAGCCATCTCAAAGGTGAAGAAAGTCATTTTTTGGATGTTGAAATACTTCCTCCGCTAACAGACTAATGTGAAGAGACAGCTATAAAAACACGGCATCGGTAACGCTAGGCGATCAAAACCCCGCTTCTGTTCAGACCAACGTTGAGTCAGGAATGAGAAATCTTGGGAGAAAGGTAAAAAACTGAAAGGGGAAAATATGTCGAGTACGTGCATCCTTTGACGAGCAAACTCAACATAAAGAATGAAACCTTAAATCTGTTCAGTCGAATCTGCAGTTTAAAAGCACTTAATCGATATGGAGTTACACATCTGTATCTTATTATCTGAGGGGTGAGGTCACATCAGCTGCTTTAACTTCAAGATTCACTAAAACCAAAGTGAAATGTACAACTTAAGATGAGCCGAAACTTGCACTAAATATGTTACATTATAAAGATATTATGAAAACAACACACGTGTCATTGTATGGTTGTGATGCGGACTTTGCTATTCTTTTAAATGTATAATTGACTTTTAAATCCGTCTTTATAGTTGCTCATCATTTGCGTGAATGAACCTTAAAGCCTTCATTATTTGATGTGTTGACGTAATTTCAACTGAAAAATGCAGAGAGCGCGAGACATATCGTGACCCCGCCCTCTTTTAAAATAACCAATAGCCTTTGCAAAAAATCTGCGCGTTTCAGAGAGGCGGAGCAAAGAGGAGATACAAACATGCACGGTATGTGGAAAATACAGCGTTTTTAAACCTTAAATCGAGTAGACACATTGCATTACATCTAAAACAAACCATAATATTAGTTTTAGCCGTGTCATATGACCCCTTTAACATTCAACATTCTGTGTAGACTTGAAACGGGTTTTCTTATCGGATTTGCGTGTATGGTCGCACAAATGATCAGCTCTGTGCTATCGTGTGTCTGAAGCGCTCGCGTGACACTAACGCGAAATTAAGACTTTAATGTAAATGTTTACTCTGTCTGGATCATCCCCCATCTCCCATCTAGTGCATTAAGTGTCATTCATCATGTAGAACATAATAAATGTGCGAACAAGTGACTGATATGACTATCTTCATAGTGAAGGGGGCGGGACTCTTCGGATTCTAAAGCGGATTTGATTGGACGAGAACTTTGAGGAGAGGCGAGAATCTTTGAGCGCACGTGCCAGACTGTCAGTTTTGAACGCTTATATCTTCTAAATGGGAATTTTGTCAGCGCGTAGGAGCATATCAGTTAACGATTTAACCGAATAAAGTTTTTAGTTTTTCCTAAACTAAAAAAGGAAAAAGACTTTCATTTCGATTGTACTGGGGCTTTAAGTCTTGTTTGTCTCAAGCGTTTACACTGACAAGCGACAGAGCTCTGACTGTACAAACATGCCGTGTTTCCTGACAAACCTGCTCTGAAATTCAAACCACAAGACATCCTGATAACTCTATTTGAATCATCCAAATGTGGTTGTGAAGGTTTTCTCGAGGTCTTGTGCTGAAGGTGAGATGCGTCTTTCACAGTGTGCCAACAAAGCAATGACTCAATTACAAACATTACGTCCGGAAGCATGATCAGATAAACGCATGACGCATATCACAAACAGCGCAGGCACGTATAGACCGCTTCACCTCTGTTTTAACAATGAGGAATGTCCTATACATTAAACACGTTTCCAAAGTGTCCTTCATCTCAATTCCTGTGTAAAAACTCCCTTAAAAGACACTTCCGTATTTATTGCTGATCTTTCATTTATAAAGGGTTTTCATGTTAGCAGTTGCATCTGCGTGGCACCGATCGATTCTCTCGCTGCCTCGCTCATATAAACCGTTTCTCCTCTGCTAATGTATCTCCATAACCTCCTGCCTCTCGTGTGCTTCTCCGCAGTCAATAAACGTTGGAAATGCAATCCGTCTCTGAAATCTCACTCCATTCACTTACTGTAAAGCTGAATATTTGTGGGCACTGACATGTGGAAACAGGATGGATCTGTTGTGTGTAGCGAAGCGTCTCTTACAGCAGACGTGAGTTTGACGAATGTCCATCCAAACTCTTCCTGTCACACGATTTCTCACCGCCTCCGTTGCATTAACGATTCTCATATTAATCTCTATTTTGCGAGACACCGCGATTCACCTGCTCTTACGTTTTCTAATTTGCTGCTGAAAAGGTAGAACACAAATAAAGCATCGGATATAGTGACTGTGACATTTCACCGTGAGATGTATAGTACACGTTTGTGTAAAATCGATTTGGCATTTGTGACAGATGAGTCTGATGAGGCGAGTTCGTTGACTTTGAAGTGCACACCAGTTATGTATGCAGAATGCATGTTTCTGTTTTGGGACAATCTGTACCCCGTCACCTCTGTGACCCCTGTGATGCGTTTCCTGAACGCAGGCTGGTTAAATTAGCAGCACCTGATCCGTGAACACATCAGTCCATTCACAGCAGGTCCCTCATCACATGGTTATCATTAGAGTCAGAGGCATGCAGGAACCACACACAAAAAGTAAGATACGCATGGACACACACACACACACACACCTACAAAGACAACGTAGACACACTCACGCACACACAAACTCACGCACACAACTGAAAGATACTCACAAACGAGACACACACACATGTGCACACAAACATACTCACACACACGTGCACACATGCACGCACACACACCTCATCCAGATCAGGATATGCCACCCTGGTGTAATCTTCCATGTACTCCTGGATTACGGTGAAATGAATGTGCGTTAGCTCACTTTTTTATTTTTGGACTTTCAAAAAATATCGTTCTGTACAATTTATAACCTTTTTTGCCTGTGGGGGCCCCCACGGTGACACAAGTCCCCATGAGTTGGTGTGCATTCAGGTCCCCACCGGGATATAAAAACGAGGCCACTTCTGTGTTTAATTCAACTCATCTTTAATGTTATTCTTTCATTTACCTTTATATTTACGTACATGTTTCTAATACTGGCATATCATTTATCTGCTCATTTATTTTATACGTACAAACTCTGCTGTTGTGTATAGTTAATGTTTGTCGTTTATGTTTTGTTTAGTTCTGCAATCTGCGAAAAATATCACATATCCAAACATTCAGCTTACTACACAATAATACTTTAATGCTTGTAAATTTGACCTTAAGCTCTGGAAACAGTAAGGCGTGTCGCGTACGGTAAGTACACTAAGCTTAAGTGTCAATTATCTTCAAAGAGGTTACAAATTGCCTCTTGAAGATGATGACACCAGCCCATAGTGACAGGCTGATCCACACCTCAATACACTAAACACACTTTATCTTCCATCACTGTGAAAATAGAGCTAGTTATTACATCATAATCCTTTTACAGGCATCTGAGAGAGAGAGAGAGAGAGAGAGAGAGAGAGAGAGATGAAAAAACAACTGTCAGTTCATGTCTGGAGCACAAACACAGTTCATGTTTAAATGCATCTCACCGTGATGAAAGATGACAAACAGTTTATACACCACTGACGGAATAAAACAAACCCAAGTCAAGCTCTTATCCGATGCTCCGCTCCACTTCCGACAAATGAGCAATATCCCAGACGTCCCATTAAAACATCTCTTCTTTTAAAAAGCGCTAACCGTGTGAGGTCACGTGATGCTTCACTTCAGCTCGACGTGTGTTTGTGCAAAATCTCTCGTATCCTGTGTGGAATCAAAACCGCATTTAACCGTAGCGTCACACAGGCCCAGGAGCCTGTAATTACACAATCTGCAAGGATTAAAGCGACGTGAAGGAAACCGAGTCCTGATGTCAATCACACATCTCTCTGCAAAATGTCCCTCGCAACACGTGAAAAAGAAACCGTCCCCCGTATGTTTAACTTTGTTGTACGCACTCTCACGTCACTCCAGACCATATGACTTTCATTTTTCCGTGGATCACAGACGGGAAGGTGCAGGATGATTTCACAACGCTCCGATCACTGTAACACACAGAGACTTTCAATGAATAGTGACACACAGCTAGTGACCTCAGAAGACACTGAATACAGCGCATAACTCAAATGAATAGTTCCGGTCCTTGATTATGATTGGTTGAGCTGCGTTGTGAATGACTCGAGAAACACACATCTGTGGCTTAATCACATCAGTAGTACTGCGGCATCGCATCTGTGTTGCTAGGCAACCACCTGTGGCATCATTTCTGAAGGACTACATTGCTTGGCGGAGGAATATTTTATATTTTATAAACCTTGCCAGAAGTAGTTTTTTCAAGATTGTTGTTTTTTATCACGTAATACACTTATAAACATTTCCAACCTACGACGAAATGTTATTTTGGTAACGTCTTTGCAAACAATTTAAATTATATTATTTAGTTAAATTATTTATAAATAAAAAAATAAGTATCCTGTATGTCTAAATATCTATTTTATTTCATTTAAATACATATTTTGATAACATATTTATATAATTTCCGGTATTCTCCACTGAAATATCTAGTAGAGATATGCAAATACATGAAAAAAAACTAAAAAAGTATTTAATATAATCAAAATAAAAGTCTTTCGGTTAATAAAGGATGAATGAATGATTTTTCTTAACTTTGGAATGCGTTAGTCTAACTATCTAAATGTTTCAAACCCATTGCATCTCAACTGCTTTCAGAGGTAATTCACCGTGCAAACATCTTCCTCCGTCAACTACACACATCATCTATCAGCAACCAAACAGGCACATCACATCATTATGACAGCACATCAGTACAACACTAATGTTCTGCACCGGACTGAAGATTGTTCTAGAAATAGCTCTTCATCGAGAATTGTTTTATTTCTTAGTCCTAAATAAACTCTTTTGGTTGACAACGCAAGAAACATACAGGGACAATCTGCAGAATGAAACTACAAACGTAAATCTGATCCGGTTGATGTGTGGATTCAGGAATGCCGTGTGGGTTCGGGAATTCAGCGTGTACGTGGTCAGTCCTGCATTCTGTGCATTAGAGGGGACGGGTGGCACACGGACAGATGCAGATTTGAAAGCGAATTCGCCGCTAGAACTAATAGGGAACACATGAGAGAGAGAGACAAACGCCGCCCCCAACCCTCAAAGCCCCATAAAACTCCATCATTACTGAACTGACCTTCATTTCTGTAAAGCATAAGTTCACCAAAAAATGAAAACTCATTTACAAACATGGAACGACTTTTCCTTAACAAACATTTACTATGGTTTTACTATAGTAAAAGTGAAGTAACCCCGAATTGATTATCATCTGCACTACCTACAGTTTAATACAAATATCATGGTTACTGTAGCAAAACTGGTTCATTTGAGGTTTCCGAGGTTATAATAATAAACAAACAAAAGAACACGGTTACTATTGTTAAACCTTGGTTCATTTTGTAAAGAACGGGTCTAAAACACTACAGAGTGAGTCAATAATGATTCAATCTTTGATTTTAAGGATAACTATTTTTTCAAAGCGACTTAAAAATATGGCTTAAATGTTAAATGTTTTAATTGACTGCGTGTTTTTATAGTCAACTCTCCAACAGACTCCTGACCGTGTCCCCTGGAGGCCACTAAAACTCGACGCCGCTTGCCATTCTGAACATATACTGGCCACAATTAAAATGTTTAGGGTTCGACAGCCAACATCAGGACAAACGAAACAATAGCATATTTGTTAAAGGCCTTAAGAGTTTCCACACACGCCGTGTCCAATATTCTTCTGCATCCAGTCAGAGCAGTAAAAACCTTCGATCCATAAAGAGGACAAATGGAGCCAGCAGACGACCTTCTCTGATTATAAAAGAAGAGGCATTGTTTTCTCTCACACACACATGCATAACATTCAGCACACGCAAAGCTTTATGTGCGTGCGTGCGTGTGTGCCGGGGGACCGTCAGGCGCTGTAAGTGGAGATCGCAGAATAACTCAACAGCTGCTCAGAGTTTTGGCTGCATCTCCGGCAACTGCGATTATACGGAACAAAGCGAGAATGCGATCAAACTGTCAGCTCTCCACGCACGTCTGTCTCCACCTATTTGCGTTGAAGCTTCGCCTCTCGCCCCGCCGTGTCTTAAACTCTCAAATCTCCGGCAATTAATTCTCATTCTGTCTGTCACTACTGAGCTCTGATCACAAGCCACCCCCTATCAGACATCACAGCGAGCGTTTGACCATAGCCAAAACCGCTTTCGCACAATCGCCGACTAATTCCGTTCATACATCTCGTGTCTTAAACGCCACCGTCGGACCCACAGGTGCTGAAAGCTTCTTTTGACAGCCCACCTGAGTGGAGTCGGGCTTTTCCTAGCCTCTTCACAAAGGAGGTGTGACCTCGCTGTGTTTCACCTGTAACAAGAGACTGCTTGAATAACGGGGAAACGCTTTCAAACAAAGGCTCCTTACACTCGATATCTCCGGCTAATCCACCACGATGACACAAACATTCAAGACTTTACAGGTGCGTTCAAAGAGCCCGTCAGTGACCTATCGGAGTGCACAACAAACACAACAATGACCAAAAAGAATTTCATTGCCTTACTTTAGGGTTCTCCAAAAAAACTTCACAAAACCCAGATGAGTGGAAGCAACACCTTAAAACCAACCTTAAAATATTTAGTTGAATTTCACAAAGCAGTGAGATGTGCAAGTCATAATTAGCCCTTATGGGCCTACAGTATATCAATAAAGAAATAAGAAATCGTGGTTTGCATTAAGAAGAAAAAAGAAGAAACTGTTTTAGAATCATTAAGACTTCCCATTATGACAATATTAAAATAACACATTTTTATTAATTAAAACAAAAGAGGCACAAAATTTATTGCAGTAAAAAAAATATTTCACAAATTAAATTAACCGCAGTTTTGAATTTCCAGAAAAGTTTTTTACTATAATGAAGTAAAAAATTACAAATGTACACAAATGAAAATCACTATAGAAAAGGCACAAAACGTGCCTAATTGTAAATAAAACCACCGTCAAAATGCTTTTAAAAATTTTACATACATTTATGTATTTTATACGTCATTTTCTTTAGACAAAATATAATTTCTTATTTTTTGAACCAAACAAATACTTAAGGGATAATTCACAAATCACAAAAAAGGAAAATCCTTTCATCAATTACTCACTCTCAAGTCATTCCAAACCAGTACCACTTTCTCTCTGCAGAACACAAAACAAGATATTTTGAAGAACGTTGGTAACCAAACAACATTGACAAATACATTTCTCAAAATATCTTCTTTTGTGTTCCAAAGAAAAGTCATATATTGGATTTAAACGACATAAGGATGAATAAATGATGAAAGATTTTTTGTAAATAGCGCAGCCTTCGTTTTCTACTTAAGGTATTTCCATAGTTTAACATATGCATCAGGCCCAAATCATATCCAGCATACCTGCAGCTTCAGGAGATGGCTGTGTCTCAATCAGCTCTCTTGTTCAGTAGTCAGGGCACTGACCAGGGAGTCGACCATTTTAAGGGCCGTCTCATTCGCGATTTCGGGAGCAAGTGAGCTGATCGCGCCAATGCGCACGCACCTTCATTTCTGCGCGCTTTTCTCAAGCACTTGACTCCAGCGCGCTACACAAACACACGACCCATCACATAAACACAGTTATTCCGCGTTATTCTCCAGCTCATGTTACTGTCTGACAGGAAGATTAACAGGCCGGTTGTGGCACAGCTCGCCCCCATCCCAACGCCCTTTTAAGGACAACGGTATTCAGCGCCTTCGGGTGTCAACGCCAAGACACGGCCAATGGCTTCCACATGGCACCCTCAACTGCTCTCGTGTCTCGATCATGTTAAATGACACGTCTGTGAAGTCGTACACTGCTTCAGCATTCTGCTTACTGATGTCAGAAGCAATTACATCAAGTGAAGGTTTGCGCGTGTTTCATTGACGTCTACGCAATCTGCAACCCGATACCACATGCATCACCAAAGAGGCAATTAGCGCGCGATCGTGTGTCGTGGTGTATGATCATGCAAGTAATTGTTTTTGTACCCTGATATAACAGGCTTTTCTGCGATCTCAGGTGCGCGGCTTCTCAGGTGCGCGTCTCCTCCCCGTAGGTGCGGAAACATTATACGGCGCGGGCGCGGAGAGATCGGGGCTTAACTGCAGACGCAGTGATTCTATTGCGATCGGAGAGGATTACTGCTAAATCCCCTTCATTCAAACACTTTCTCTGCACCGCAGACCAAACAGGAACACAGGTGTTGTTGAGATTGACAGGTAGCCTACCGCGATCAATGCGTCACATTGTGTCGAGGGGAAACGACAGAAAACACACGACTGTCAGACAATCCCACAGCGCTCGCGGCCATCTGAGGTTATTTTAAATAAAGTACTTGAGGTTTCCAGAGTTTTATGCGCTCTGACCTGACCTTCTCAAGGAACATCAACACTTCTGCAGTCTGCCGCCAACTCGCGCTATCCAAACAAACCTGGGGATGGAGAACGCTTCACTCAGCGTGTTTATTTGACTTCAGAGAGCAAAGGGTTTATTTGTCAGGCTTTGGTTGCATCCTGCTAATGCAAGCGCTAACGGCAAAGAGGCTCGTGTGTCATTCTGAAGGGCTTGGATGATCGTAAACGCACATATTAGTGCTGTTAAGTATACATAGGTATGCATACATGCACACAAATATACACACACACACATAGCCTACATACATGCACAAAGTGCATACATACATACATGCACATACACATACAACACAAACTTACATATGTGAATAAATACATACTGTATGTATTTAAATGCATAAATACAAACGTGCATGCACACAAAGAACAACAACAAGTGTTTTCTCATCCCTTTTAAAAGTAAAAAAACAATTATTTGCTACCTGACCATGCACAATGTTATGGTTAGTTGCATTTTATTATTTGTTATTAAGCGTTGTTATCTTGTTGTCTGTAACCCCTTCAGAACAGATCTGTAATCCACTTTAGAACTGCTGTCATGAAGAATATAATCATTCAATTATGAATAAGACTTCACTTCATGGAGCCTCATTATGATAATAAGACACCATTGAGCAGTTTATGATCAAACAGCAATTGGGTAATTTTCTTAATTGAAAAATGAGGGCTTTCAAACTGCAGGTGTTACTTCTCAGCAGTCGTCACACCTCGAGATCAGAGCGGAGTGAAGATGTTTTTCTTATGCCAAAGGGAATCCGTCAGGATCAAAGAACAAGGAAGCTGCTCATGAGTGAGACAGACACAGCTATAAAACAGAAAAAGGCTCTGGACCCTGAAATGCCCCGACACATTTCAGCACAACAGCGTCTGGCCACCTGGCCGAACCGAAACCAGCATGAGACCTCTAGACTCATCCTGATGTGTGTCTCTGTTTACCCGAGAGGCCCTCGGCCCGGAGGAGCCGCTCTCGCTGGATAGACACACGGCTGGATTTCAGTTAAGTCTCACGGCGTGGCAGATTGATTCTGCGGTAAAAATAATTAGCGGGGCGTGACTCGCTCACCGGGTGAGTGCCGGGTCAGGGCCCTGAACGACAGCACTAATGAAACGCTCGGTTCCTGCTCACCTACGACATCATACCAGCCGGACAGAAACACTGATGTTCTAGAGAGAAATAAAGAAATATTAACATTACGTTCTACTTTCTGTAGTTAAAGGGATAGTTTACCCAAAAATAAACTTTCTTTCTTTCTTACTTTCTTACTTTCTGCAGAACACAAAAGAAGATATTTTGAAGAATGTTGGTAACCGAACCATGGCGGTACCCATTGACTTGTATGGTTTTGAATCCATACAATATAAGTGACTGGGTACCACCATTGTTTGCTTATCATCATTCTTCAAAATATCTTCTTTTGTGTTCTGCAGAAGAAAGAAAGTCTTAGGGCCCTATCGTGCGCCAGGCGCAACGCGAGTGTATTTTGCTAGTTTCAGTCCGACGCAGTTAACGTTTTCACGTCCTGCGCCACGTTGTTTAAATAGAAAATGCATTTGTGCCCATTTGTGCGCCCATGGGCATGCCGGTCTGAAAACGAGGTGTGTTCAGGCCCATTGTTGTAGCGTTGGTATTTTGAGGCAACTGAAATAGACTGCGCCACCGACCAACTGAAACCTGGTCTAAAGTCAATGGCGCAATATGTTTTTGGTTATTTAAAGAGCGTGTTAGTAATATGCGCCTATAGGCGGGTGCACAACGCTCGTATATTCTTCTTATTACACATAGAGAATAGGGACAACCGTTATAGACCACGCTGCCTGGTGCGCTGACAGTTTTCCCCGTCCTTAAACTAGCAAAAGTGGATTCGGAAACACCCACTTGCGCCATGCGCCATGCGCTTTAGACCGTGACAGATTTCTCATTTTGGGGTGAACTATCACTTTAACTAGGCCTATTTTTTCTTATTTGTTAAGTATAGGCTTGGTCAAAGAATGATAACTATAAATGTAACCTTGTCAACTTAAAAAAACTTTTTTAGCTATAAAAAATAACTATATTGGTGCTCACATCAATGCATGATAACGTTATGTTTATTCTACGCATGCATGCTGCAGTTTCACAGCTCTCACTAAATCCTTGGTGTTTTGAGTCAGACGACATTACGTGGCATGTTTTTTTGGTGGTTAGGTTTAGGGTGTGGGTTAAGGTAAGGGTATCGTAAGACTCGAAACACCAAGGATTTAGTAAGAGCCCAGTCTCACATTTTAAATATCCGGGCCCTTTGAATTCAAGTGGATTTTGATTGGCTGTCAAAGTTTTATGATTTAATAGTCGGTAAAAAAAAAGCTCTAAAAGGGATCCCAGTGATGGTCCTCTAGATATCATTATAGTTGAGATGTGGACTCAATTCTCTCAAATTTGAAACAATTTTATAGTTATTGTCCATAGTGTGAATTGGCCTTACATCATATATAAATATACATTGTTTTGCAGTGCTTTTGTGTATTTTTATTTGTTTAATTAATGATCAATATCAGCGTCTGCGAGTTCTCAGCAGCAACAGAAGAGAAACACACAGGCGTGACATTACAAAGGCAGAGCCAGAACTGTGCTGGAAACCCAAAATCAACATTCACCAATTACGGGGGTTAATTGTGTTTACGAAGAAACAGCTGGTTTAGATTACCATCAGACTGCTTCTATAAAAACACACTAACTCTAAACACAAAGACAATCTGTGAATCCACAAAGCGCCCACACGGACGACAACCACAACAGTTCCAACCCGCTGTCCCGTTCTGTGCACATTTAATATCGCAAAACATTGAAAATCCATCAATGTTATGAGATATCACGAACACAGATTAGATACAAAATTACATCATGACGTTCATATTCTTATCCTGCCAAATGTCTGTTTGAATTTGTTTTATTATATTTTTCAACACATTCTTGAATTGGTGATCCAACAGATGGGATCAAACTTTAATATTTGCTTATCAAATTAGATTCCAGTAGGTAAGAGGACATGCTGAAACAATTCACAGGGAAAATACTCACTACTGAAGGTGAAAGTATAGTCCGTCCGTCCGCGCCGCCGCATGATGTAATTTTCCGCAAACCCCATCTGCATGAAGCCCAATCTTTGAGACCGCGCAGACGGAACGCGTACAACACCCATCCAGTCTGCGCGGACACGTGTGTGCGTGACGGAGATGTACGAGGAAAGTTAACTTTACCCAGGCCTTAACTCTCCTCCAGGGTCAGGACCAACTGGACGAATGTTTCGTACATCAGTTCCTCATAAGTTCTATTTGCACTTCATCACTAAAAGCAGCTTTCCATCTCGGCGTGCCTAGAACCACGCAAACCTGAACTCAGAAGAACCAGACTTTCACCAAACCCTGTACCGCACACATTCCCAACACATGCTGGTCAAATAAAGCCATATACAGTTACCTACTGTTTCATATAAATCAATGTAAAAAAACAACACGTCATCAAAATTAAAACCGAGCAGGGAAAAATGAGGGAACTCCAGACTCGTCTAGTGTTAATGTCAAAGTCATGGATACTTTAAAAAAACACAGCTGGTACAATTTACCATCCTGAACTTGTCATTCTAAGTTCAATAATGTCGAAAAATTCATTTTCCACCGTTAATGCGTGGCACTGCAGACGTAAAGCGGGCGGCAGTGGTGAGATTTAAGACACGTAGAGGAGGAAAACACAAACTCCCTTTATAAGCGTTCTGCTCTGGCACCTCCAGCCGGTCCCCCAGACTCTCGCGCCACTCCGATTTGTTTTTCCTGAAACTCTCCCCCCTGTTTTTCATTTATTTACCATGACACAATGTTAATCAGATCCAACCAGGATTTTAACCCAGGCCTCCTGTTGGAAGGTGGAGTATGAGCTACTTCTTGAGTCGGGTACCGGCGTAACCCTCCTTGACCCGCCCCGTCACCCCCCTGTCCATCTTGATGGGCTTGTGCTCATGACACCGAAGATCTTCATCCAAAATAAAAGACTCTCCAAACCCTCTCTGATTACCCCACGGGTCAAAGTTTTATCATCGACAGCAGTTTTCTGGACAGCAGGACAAGCAGTTTCGCTTTCCATGTGATCTCACAACCCACTGGATCGCCTCCAAACCTCTTCCTAGAATAACACTGGTACCTCAACAGCGGGCGTCTGTATGTGACGGACTGCCGCGAGTGATTGATGACTGTATTCGTGAAGTGCTGTAGAATTCTGCCACTGCCGGGTGTGAAAGCAGAGGGGGGGTGAGAGAGAGAACCACTTTACCGGCCGTCATCATTAATATTAGTAGTTATTTCTCTGCAGTGGACACGCTCCAGCTGAGCTCGGACGTCGGGCGTGGTCATCCAGCGCCGAGGGGTTTTCCATGCAGTAAGTTGTCCAGGTATGTGTAATGAAATCCCTGCACTTGTTTTGAAAGCTATTGGAGTTTCACTCATTTTACATTTGAGGCTGAAGGTCTGCGGGACTGATGATGGATGTCAAGGCCGATATGATCAGTAAATATCACACTCTCGACACAGCAACAGAGTTGTTACATCTCAAAACCAAAGTAAAACGTAAACTAATAAACACAACATATTTCCATTGCTTTAAATGCATAATATTAGCCAACTGCATCTTAAAACTGTACATTTAGAAAATCACCCATGACAACAGATTATTCTGGTTGATTTAGTTTCCGTATGAACCGATATGTTTTGTAAAAAGGGCTACACAAATAAACGTGAACTCAATTAAATGGTTTTAATGCTCAATTACGAAGTCGAAATTGTATTTTTTTGGCTTTATGTATGAATATATTAGCCTTAAGGAAATCTATAAACTAGTGTGCTCCAAAACATTCATAACATTTACATTTACAAGATAAGAATTATTCATTATTATTATTATCATTTTTCCCTTCTCATCCTTCCAAGCTTCATGCCACAGAAGAACCATTTTTGTTTTCCAAGGAACAATTTACTCAAAGGTTCTAATAAAAACATTTCTTTCTAACTTTTTTATAATCTAAAGAACCTTTTTTCACTACAAAGATCCTTTTGTGAAACAGAAAGGTTCTTCGGAGGCTGTTGAGTTCCTGGTTTTATGAAGTCCCTCCTTCCGAAACGTTCTGATTGGTCAAGCTGAGCCAGTCTTTTGTGATTGGTGCACCGCTTAGAGTGTGTGTTAAGATGTCCCGCCCATTACCCTATCCGTGTTCCAGGGGGCAGGGTCAATGTAAATTTTGGGATTCATGATGTCACTAACCCAGGAAAAAGTTGTAGTCCCGAGCCGTTTATTGTAGTCTTTAAAAAGTGATTTCTGTTAAAGAAAATATCTTCCTTTTCTGTGAACTTTGAGCGTTGCGACTTGGCAGATGTCGTTTATGCTCAAACAGCTATACTACTCGCTTACTAAATTTAAAGTAAAATTCCATCAGCCACAAAATGCCACAAAAACCCTGTAACCCCTGGAACAAAAGCACGCGAGGCCCGCAGCTGGTTTATCCTCCAATTTCCTGCAGTCTAAACTCTCATTAATTGAAGCGGATCTTTATGTGAACTACCGTAGCACAGCCTTCTGCAGGTGGACGTCCTGAAAACAACTGTTCAAACAAACGGCACAGATCCTGATCCTATTTCAAACAAACACGAGCGAGAGGGAATTTCTCCCACATTATTCCAAAGCCTTGTTTTCTGTCCGTCTTCCACAGGAGATATTCATCTGGCTCTGGAAAAAGCACGGCCGCCGATTTGTTTTGTACATGAAGGAGGTTTTAAAGGATGACAGAGGTTGTAGGGGATGATTTTGCTTGGACTTTTTAAAATAAAGGTTTCTGTTGGGCTGTACGGTTCATACCCTGTTGAAAAAAACAGCATATGCTGGGTTAGGTATGTTTTGATGCTGGTTTGACCAGCTTAAACCAGCTATGGACCAGCACATGACCAGCTAAGGACCAGCTTAAACCAGCACAAACCAGCATCAAAACATACCAAACCAGCATATGCTGTTTTTTTCAAAAGGGTAAGGAACGTTCAGCATCCTTTCTAATTGCACAAAGGTTCTAAAGGCTAAAAATGTCTGAAAGAATCGATTCTTTTAAGAAACTGTTGACTAAAAGCACCTTTATTTTAAAGAGGGTACCCGGTACAGTAGAGCAAACCCGCTCTCGACAGCAAGTTACAAATCCAAAATCACACACATTCTTCACCACATTGACCTAAAGTAAATTTACACCTTACACTGGAAACAAACACACAGCAAATCTGGCAAAACGTGGGGTGGAAAAGATATTCAAAAGTGCTATTATTAAAAACAACTTCTCGCTTCAATGTTCTGTTATTTGAAAGTCTTTAAAAATGTTTTCATTGGTGGGTAAAATAAGTCAGGCGCAGATTGAATTGCTTGCAGGCCACCCGACAGCAAGGTTATTTCATCACACGATCCTAAAAATGAAGATTACAAGATACGAGTCAATTAAACCACAACATAATTAAACAAATGCTGGACACACATTTGTGCTTCACCTGCAGCAGTAACGCATTCTCGACACAATAAACCCTGTTGAGATTGTTGATACTTAATTCTTGCTCCGTTCCCCTTTTAAAATAAATATCTTGACATACCGGATATTGTGCGAGAGTTGTAGGCGCTTTGAATCGCCAATGAAGAGATGACCTCTACCTCTCTGCACTGTCGACACGGTCTTCCAGGAAAATGATTAGCAATTACAGCTCTGTTATTGTTATAATATCAGTGGGGCTTACGCACGAAGGGTAAGAAATACAATACAAGAACATCATCTTCAATGTCATCATCTACTCTGACGGATGTATTTGTAGCGCAAACAGCAGTGATTTTGAGAGCGGCGAGACTGTAGATACACATACATAAATGCATATTAAACCATTCCAAAAACATTAACGTTTCCACAATTTTGGAACAGTCCACATTTTAGTTGCCATCAATGACGCTAAAAATCAAGAATTCTTTTCAAGATGCCACAATACAGAAACAACCATTAACCATGCTCAATATACTTCATGACAAAAAGAATCAAATCAGAGTAAAATATACTCAGGGACTTGGACATTTATATCGCATTAGAAACTGACTGAAAAATACAATAATTAGTAACTGCAAAAAATCACTACAAACTGCATACATCATACACAAACACAACATTTCAAGACAATTTTCAAGCTATAGTTGAGTCATGTGGTCTCATGTTGCGCATTTGTTCTTTCTGAACAAAAGAAAGCTATTCAGGTTTGGAATGACACGGTGGGTGAATAAACGACTGAATTTTTCATTTCTGGATGAACTATTCTTTTAAGCGTAAAAATAAAGTATACATCTTCGCCAAATGTATCTGACAAGGGGACACTGTGTTTTGTTTGGCCATCGCCTGGAAGCGAGTTCTGATACTGAAATGGATTCATTCGTATATTTGTTCAGCTGTTCTAAGGTGAACGCGAGCCAAGACGCACACGTTGTCGTCAGAATAAGACGGCGGACATCTCAGACAGAGATACCAACAATTTCTGATCGAGGAGAGCCATCCAAAACTACCTAGAGAAGCTCGACTCTGGATGTCGTAGGATCTAATTTGCGTTGGCCGGCTTCCTAATCCCGACAATATGTGCCGAAAGCTGCCAAGCATTCCTGCTCTCTTTAACCTGTGTGGACGCCAGCATACGCCATGTGTCACTTGGCTATTAATATGTCGTCTGATTGAGGGGAACGGACCCAGCTGCACAGTTTCCATCCTGGAGTCAAAAAAAACTTAAGAGCACTTCAATGAGACTCATTGTGGACGGAGGCAAACATGTGACCCGTTTGGCCCAAACTAGAAGAAACACCTGATAGCTACACCTGCGTGATTCAACTACAGCTGAGCGGTTGTATCTACTGTATCCAACGTTTACTATAGTAAAACCATGGTCGATTTTCTTAAGGTCATACAGAAGTTAATGCAGTCATGGGCACATTTTCTGGAATCGTCCATGTTCCAGGATATGCAAATAACCGTCAGATAATCCAGCCACATCAATGTCTGGGCGGGAGGATCCGTGTCACAGCATTTTAATCTCTATTATGCAAATATCCAAAGGTTATGAGGATCACGCAGGAGTCTGATCACACGCAAAGCTCAGATATCATTTGATAATCCAGGTACAGATACAGTACGAATGTTCATCCGAATGCACAACACATGTGCAATGCATTTGAATGTCTCATGAAAGGGCATGAGGATGGATGAAGTGTGTGTGAAGGCGTCATATCTCATCTGGTTCTCTTTTCGCTCATGCACTCCCTGTCAAAATCGTTTAGAGGAAGCGCGTAGGCTCGTGTTACCAACACTTCCGGTCCGGAGGAGCGGACACGCTGGACTAATGGAAAAGAACCAAGTTTTGAAAAGGATATTTAACCAAACAATCTACTGGGCACACAATATCTGGAGGAACTGATCCACAAATGACAAAAAAAAACACTTAAGAAATATACATCAGCTCTGTTCTTAAGAGAGTTTCTGAAACGGAAAAAGATGATCGTCTGAAAGCAGAAGGAAGCTGCTGCCAGAGGAGCTGTTTCTGAATGTGGAGATTTGGCAGACGGTTTCTCTGACAGCTTCTGTAAACAGATCGAGCTCTAGACATCCTCTCGCATTAACCTTTACGGGAAACTTTATTTTACACACCTGCAGCTACACAACAAGAATACAGCAGAGAAACGCAAACATTTGGAGAGCTACCTGTTCACATCAGAGCGCATGGACAGACTCCAGACCTGAAGACAACAGACTGAACAAGATGCCTGGATGACATCTACACATACTGTACACAACATGAGCAGCCTCACAACCACAACTCAATACATCTCAACTTATACTCAACTCCAGATATACACATACATACACACATTTAACATACACACACTCCCTTAACTCAATACTCACACAAACAACTCAACATACGCTCACACACTCATTCAACATACACAAACAACTTGACTCATTCAGTACAGGAAACACATACAGTATCTTAACCCAACATACATACTGTAAACATATACAAATATAACTCAACTTACGCTCACACACACTTAACTCAACATACACACACGCAACCTACACACACTCTCAACGCAACCTACACACAAAACCTACACACTCTCAACATGACCTACACACAAAACCTACTCACACTCTCAATGCAACCTACTCACACTCTCAACGCAACCTACACAAAACCTACACACACTCTCAACGCAACCTACTCACACTCTCAATGCAACCTACTCACACTCTCAATGCAACCTACTCACACTCTCAACGCAACCTACACAAAACCTACACACACTCTCAACGCAACCTACTCACACTCTCAATGCAACCTACTCACACTCTCAATGCAACCTACTCACACTCTCAACGCAACCTACACAAAACCTACACACACTCTCAACGCAACCTACCCACACTCTCAATGCAACCTACTCACACTCTCAATGCAACCTACTCACACTCTCAACGCAACCTACACAAAACCTACACACACTCTCAACGCAACCTACCCACACTCTCAATGCAACCTACTCACACTCTCAATGCAACCTACTCACACTCTCAACGCAACCTACACAAAACCTACACACACTCTCAACGCAACCTACCCACACTCTCAATGCAACCTACTCACACTCTCAATGCAACCTACTCACACTCTCAACGCAACCTACACAAAACCTACACACACTCTCAACGCAACCTACCCACACTCTCAATGCAACCTACTCACACTCTCAATGCAACCTACTCACACTCTCAACGCAACCTACACAAAACCTACACACACTCTCAACGCAACCTACCCACACTCTCAATGCAACCTACTCACACTCTCAATGCAACCTACTCACACTCTCAACGCAACCTACACAAAACCTACACACACTCTCAACGCAACCTACCCACACTCTCAATGCAACCTACTCACACTCTCAATGCAACCTACTCACACTCTCAACGCAACCTACACAAAACCTACACACACTCTCAACGCAACCTACCCACACTCTCAATGCAACCTACTCACACTCTCAATGCAACCTACTCACACTCTCAACGCAACCTACACAAAACCTACACACACTCTCAACGCAACCTACCCACACTCTCAATGCAACCTACTCACACTCTCAATGCAACCTACTCACACTCTCAACGCAACCTACACAAAACCTACACACACTCTCAACGCAACCTACTCACACTCTCAATGCAACCTACCCACACTCTCAATGCAACCTACTCACACTCTCAACGCAACCTACCCAAAACCTACCCACACTCTCAATGCAACCTACCCACACTCTCAATGCAACCTACTCACACTCTCAACGCAACCTACACAAAACCTACCCACACTCTCAACGCAACCTACTCACACTCTCAATGCAACCTACTCACACTCTCAAGGCAACCTACACAAAACCTACTCACACTCTCAACGCAACCTACACACTCTCAATGCAACCTACTCACACTCTCAATTCAACCTATACAAAACTTACACACACTCTCAACGCAACCTACACACACTCAACGCAACCTACACACACTCAACGCAACCTACACACACTCTCACTACAACCTACACTACAACGCCGCAGTTAAATCCAACAGCAGAAAGAATCAAACATACTCCATACACTACAGACATAACATCATATGTAAAGCATATTCAGCACACATATACATCAGCAAAATGTAATAACCTGCTCCATCCCTGAGACCACTTTCCTGACATCAGCGCTATTCTTAAATCTTGCCAATATTTATCAAAGTATTCCAATGAGAGTTAATAAAGATTGCCATTAAAACAATGTTACCTTTGAGATGGAAATGGGTCTCCTCAGAGAGTGTGGCGCTGGTGTTTCAGGAACGGTAGAAATCCCCCACAATGCACTGCAAAAAAATGTCATAATCAAAACCTACAGTCCAATTCATTAGAAAGATCATTTCAAGAAGCGATGATGGCACTGTTGCCCGTCTGATTTAATTATGTCTGATGTCGGCTGTGGTCTGATCAATCTGTATGGATCTCAGAGGGAGAAGGTTTGTATACAGTCCTGACGGAGCAAGACCTCTGCTGTAAATGGATCGATCTCTAGATCAATAGGTCCCTCTCTCTGGACACAGATCGCTTTTATTTATGGTGTGTGAACCATCAGCAAATCGCATCTCAACACCAATGATTTTAGTCTTCACACGTCTGAATGATCCAACGTGACAAAACATAGTTTTTACCGTTGTAAACGTGGGGTCAAAAATCTTTAAGATTGCAATGAAAAACTAGGAGTTAACATGTTAGGATTAGTGAAAGGAACAAACTTGTATGACCTCACAAAAACCAGATGTGAAAACAGCACAAAATGAATCTGTTTTCGTCCATTCAGACCTGGTTTCTTTCTTGAAAAGACAATGAACACATTAAAACCCCGCAAACAATTCGATTTATCCGCTCTGGATTCAGAGTTCGCTCAGTCTGTATATGGCGCAAGAAGCCTGACTCATCTGCTGATCTCACGGCAATCTCATTACGACTCCCAGCGCTGCAGAAATTAGATTTCAGCTCCACTCCACACACTCCTCGCTCTTCCTCTAATGGGGGCCACTCTCACGGTCTCGCTGGGATTCGAAGACGTTCCGGGCGGCCTGCAGCTTGAACTAATTCCCCACCTCTTTTCTTCCCATCCGTTCGCACTAAACAGATTGAATATCTTCTCTCACATCTACGGGAGGTTTTAACCACAGTAGGTGAGAGCTCCGAGCTTCACCCAAGGCAGAACAACATGGGCGCTGTTCTGTGAGCGTACTGTGAATCAGCTTACGTTCAATACGTCGTGAATAAAACCTTATTTTATCATAAACGCCAAACTGAATAGAGACTCATCTCAAGTTTTCCGAGCTTTGCGGCTGTGATTCTGAAGCCCTCTGAAGCGTCTGCGCTCTGATCCTTTGATGAATGGATGGACTCAAAGACATACACAAGCCGAGAGCCGTGTCACAACAGCGATTGTGTTTCAAAGCAATTGCTCGTGAGCTTTTGTGGATGTGACAGTGAAGGAACGTCTGCCGGTCAGAGAAGCCAGCGGAAGGGAAGAGGGAGGATGTCTGGTGTATGCAGGCGAGCCCCTCTTCCCATCACATAAACACATACCTGAGCAAAACTGTGAAACTAGAAACCGTACTGGAGAGCAGGGGCGGACTGGCCATCTGGCATACTGGGACTTTTCCCAGTGGACCGTAAACGCATGGACCAAAACGCAAACACGAATGCACCCCAACCCCCCCTACTTCGAACGGACTGAATAGACGTAGGGATGCTCTTTGGCAAGAATGCCAGGGCCAATTTTAAGTACCAGTCCAGCCCTGCTGGAGAAAGAAGGAAGAGAGAGAGAGAGAGATGGAAAAGCCATCACTGAGACCCAAACTTTCCTGTGTTGTTCTGGCTTCTGTTTCTCCTGGAAGCCGGGAATAAAGATGTTAATATTATTCATTAACTGGTTTCTTTCATAAAAAATGAACCAAATTATTTTCATAACATGTGTTCCCATTATGTGATATAATGTGCATATAAATATGAATGAAACACTCTTGCGCTGCAACTGAATAAAATGACAGATAAATACAGCACAGTTCGACAACCAGTTAAACTTCACATAGGAACAATCCTTCCTGTCTGAATATGATTCTCATTACTGTGTTGTGGCCTCATGGCTCCTCCAGCCTGATGTTTGAACCTCACAGAGCAGACCCCAGCACCCATAATGCATCTGTGCACAGATGGTTTCCTAATGGAGCGCACACACACACACACACACACACACACACACACCCATACACACACCCATACACACACTCTTACTGGCAATCTTTAAAACGTTTGCTGAGAATATCTCCATCAAACACTTTATAAAGTGCTTATGATACACACACACACACACACACACTGTGAAACGTTAATGGAGGAGTTTACGTTGAGGCGGAATTGTTTCCCTCGGCACGGGTCGCCCTCGTGAGCTTTAAAAGACACGTAGACAGGGCCGTAAATCTCCTGCTGCCTGCGGTCACCGTGTCAAGAGTCAGAAACGTTCACCTGCAACGTGTGACACACCGAATAGATAATAATTCAAATCATCTGTGTGAACAGAACAACACAGAGACACATCCATGATGAGTGACACATGCAAAGCTCCCGAGATGGAAATCACCGATTCTAGTTTCACTAGAGGGTCAAGTTTGCAATTTCAAATTATCCTGTGAAGAGATTATTATAGCTGCATCTGCAAATTGGGACAGGAGATTTTTTTAAATCACACAATTTAATTTAAATCAGCATCAACCTGGCAACCACGCGCAGCATCATCCTGACAACCACACGCAGCATCATCATGACAACCACACGCAGCATCATCCTGACAACCACACGCAGCATCATCCTGACAACCACACGCACAATCATCTTGGAAACCATACAAAGCATCAACCTGGCAACCACAATACCAACTTGGCAATCAGACAGCATCCTCCTGACAACCACACAGAGCATCCTCCTGACAACCACACAGCATCACTTTAGCACACAACATGACAATCAAACCACATCAGTCTGACCGTCCCCCTGCCAACCACATTGCATCACCCTAACACCCAAATATTATCACTCATGCAAACCCACAACATTATCGGGGAGGAATTATTCACGTTGTTAGTCAGAAAAACAACATTAATAGACAAAGACACATTCTGTTACAATTTAAGATGAACAAATGCTGCACACCTGTAAATGACTTAACAACAGCTGTCTTTTACAAACGGTTTTACTTTCAAATCCAGCGACGCCATCAGTGGCAGAACCCCTTAAACAACACTACCACCTCTGTGCTCATTAATGCTTACCCACAATCCCCTGCTCTCATCGGCCCCACTCACTTCCTGTAATTATGAGAACGGAAGGCAGGGGTCAGAGGGCAGCTAATACTCTCAGGCCACAGACAGAAGCACAGCTGCAAGAAGCCACCAAACATCCTCCACCGACAAGATCTTCCTCATTCTCTCTCTATTCTCACATCGCTCCGAGCATCTGTCGCTCTCATGTTTAAATAATGCAAAGCCGTCCCGCACACCGCTCATTATTCACAATCTGACCTCTGACCTCCACAACTCTAGACTTCAAATTTACCTCGGCGAAAAATCTCACACGACTCCGTTCTGCAGGAACATCAGAAGCTTGTTAAATTCTCCCAGAAGCCCCTGAGGCATGTAGATTCAGAGCGGAGGGACGCGCGGTACAACAGATCCTTTTACTTTACGCGGACACAAAGGCGCAGTGTTCCACAGCGTTAACCCGAACCTCACACCTGATGGAAACCGTGTGTGTGGAGCAGTTCGTAAAACATCTACAACCACAGGAAAGATAAAGAATTTGATATAAAACGCTAAAGTAGGTTATATAAAAAAAATTCAAATGGATAAGCTTTTTTTCAAATTATAAAATATTTTTACTTATGTATATTTATATTCATATTAATATTAAATCATTTTAAATACATAATTTTAAAATCATTTTGCGAACATTT
Source organism: Triplophysa rosa (assembly GCF_024868665.1). Lineage (NCBI taxonomy): Eukaryota > Metazoa > Chordata > Actinopteri > Cypriniformes > Nemacheilidae > Triplophysa > Triplophysa rosa. Next base: position 19,097,317 of record NC_079911.1, on the reverse strand, counting down.
CTTCTTTCTGCATTTTATAGAGCCCACAGTTCTTTCGACAGCAGAAAGTCGATCACCAGTGTTAACGCAACACTATTTTTAAGTTAAACCCACACAAACGTGAGGCTGTGTGACCTCAGAACTTGCCGATGAAAGCACGACCACCGAAGCTCATCCGCGACAGAACGTCATTCTTGCCAGTTATTTCGCCGCCGTGAAATGCAAGCAGTAAAACAGCACCGGCCCACTGGGTTTAATTCAAACAACCCTACAGCCGCCAAACCCAGACCACACAGACACAAAATGAGCACTTTTCCACATGCACGCCGGCTTTTAAAGATCCCACCCAAAACACACATCGGCCCTGTAATGGCATTCTCTCATTACAGCCCAGTATAAATGACTCCTGTAGCCACTGCCACTCAATAACAGCCCCCGCTGACACGCTCCCAAAGAAGCGCTTATCGGACACCCGATACTCGCCAACACCGCGGTATATCACAACACGCACCCGGCGCGGGCCAGACCGACCTGCTAAGATTAAAGACAAATTCACTGTACGGCCAAAGAGACGTCTGAACTGATATTTCACACTTCCGTGGGTTGATAACACACGCTAACACAGATCTGATATCAGCTGGATGAAGATCAGAAGCTTTGGGCATAAACTTTCACATATTTGTTTTGTAATCGATTAGATGCACCATGCAGATTTAAAAAATAAAGGCCGGTTCATGTATAAAATGTTTGCGTAGATTTTATTCCTAAAGTGTTACTTCTTTGTTAATAATGATATGCGCATTAAATAAATCGCAATTCATATTCATATCATATTAACATTTATACATCAGGCCTCAAGAACTATAACGATATTGATGTTTATTTTAAGCTTGCACGCTGTGCTTTCGCATTTTAAATACACAAGCCCTTTAAATTTGAATGATTTTGATTGGCTATATCGTTCATCCGCCCTTTAAAAAATGTTGGGTTGTTTTCAATCCAGCGTTGGGTCAAAAATGGACAAACCCAACCGTTGGGTTCTGAATTAATCTATGTTTGGTTGTTTCAACACAAAATGCTGTCTTGTTTTAATCCATTGTTGGGTTTAAGTACCCGTGAGCCGGAAGTTGCAATCGTGTTTACTTCCGTATTCTGACGCATTTTCGAATGACACAGAATTTCCAATGGGAAAAAACAGTGTACGGCTTATGTTTTCCTGAGATTTGATTGGATGTATAAAAACAGCCGTCGCATTTTGAAATGGAACTGGGAGCAGATTGACAGTTGAAGGGGAGGAGTTAACAGATGCCCCGCCCAAGCCATCTAACTTGACGTCAATTAGGATAGACCTCACTACAGGGCGGAAATGCATTCAGATTTTAACTGAAGATTATGAGGGCGCACGAATTTTAAGAAGAGAATGGCCCACATTGGTAAGCTATCTACAATAAATGCTGCAATATTTTAAGAACAATTGTAATTTTTATTTTTAATTTCACTGGGACTTTAAATATAAACCATTTGCTGGGTTAATTTAACTCAACCGTTTGGTTTGTCCATTTTTGACCCAATGCGGGGTTGAAATAACCCAACATTTTTTAGTGTGAGGTGGGGCGTAAAATCGCTCTGAAATTTTTCTCAACAATGTTTCTCTGTATTATTATAGTTGTGTGTTTGGACTTACATTTATTTTACATTTATTCATTTGGCAGATGCTTTTATCCAAAGGACTTGCTATTTTCTTAAATGTTTAACAATTTATAAACTTTATAATTATCATCCTCGATGTGAACAGGCCTTTACTTCTCCAAGTAGTTATAATGCCAATTGACGCATCACCACAAAATCTATCAAAATGCAAATATGCATGTATATCTACAAAAAAACAAACATCATTATTAATACTACTCATGGCTCACAATGTTGACCCAAAACCAGCTATAGACCAACATCACAAACCTAAAGAGTTTCAATAATGAACCCATGAGCTTCATCTTATGTGAACAGATCATCAACAGAACACTCAGATGAGACGGAATAAAAACATACATAAAAATGGTATAAATAAACATAAAGATGACATATGCATGAAAAGTTGCTTATTTTTTTCCAATGTTAAAACACTGCATCCCAACTTGATGCACTATTCAGGAAACCAACAGGTATAAGCATCTGCCATAAAACCCCACAATAATCGGAATAATAATACTGGTGGAGATTGTCAATCCACACTACACTTCAGCACTAACATCTGTAGATTCTGTAGTTTATAGTCTTACCTTCAGTGTTGGTCTGTAAATGAAGCCTCTTATTGAAGTGTGATGCTCAGTCCTGTCAACATCTGCAGGAAGAGTCGAGCAGAAGATTTTGTAAGACTCTCATTAACACTATAAATCATATCTGTAAAACGAGTTGTGCAACATCTTTTATTGCATCATAAATAACAGGTACAACATCTCCTGGAATCATTCCTGGTGAAACTTTAATTCCATGTATTAACACGTCAACATAACTTTCCATAATGAGAGCTGTTTTTTCAGCGTGGCGATATATTTAATATGTGTGAGCTTACATCTGCATGTCTGGCTCGAGACTGACGCAAGAGTTACATGAACTTTATCAAATATATTCAGATTGTTTGTGCATGAATGCTGTCGGATCGTCTTGCATTTCCACACATCAGCATCACTGAGACTGAAGTCAATGTAGATGCGATTGCAAGAATGACAGGAAAATGAAACAGTTCAGTGTTGGTCACAATAGATCAGTGATGAATGTAATACTTCACTGTCAGATTGTTACTTTAGCGATGAATGTTATAACACAGAAAAGTAACACTGTGCTGACTGTTACATTGTAAACGTAGCGACGAAACTTTCAAAAAACCAACACGTAAACAACACCGAATCCCACAAAGCAATGAGAAAAACATTGAGTGCGCACTCCAAGTGAATCGCAGCGGGTTTGCGTTTGGTTGTTTATCGCTGAACGTCACAACATTTCAAACACTCACCTTCACTCGCGATCGACTAAAATCCGCCATCAGATGTTCGCGCGTTCCGCTGAGGAAAACACATCGGGCACTGAGTGAATCGTTGAAGTTTTGATCGGTGTTAAACTCACTTCTCTGTCCCGCTCAAGGAGGAACGCAGCTTTTCTTCAGACTCTCGAGCGAGAGTGCGAGCGTCTGCGCGCGCGCGCGGCTGTGTGCGGGCGCAAAGGCTCCGACCACTGACGCCTCTGAGAAATACACCTTCATCCTTCCATCCATCCATCCATCCATGCATACCTCCGTCAATCCATCAGAAGCTTCCACTTCACACTAATGCTCGGAGCACACTGTATATCTCATAATCAATAACCTCAAAACAAATATAGCCGTACATAACATAATACACACACTTCCCCTTCAGATATCAGAAAACATTACAAATGCATCCTGGTCGGCATAACTATACTCACATTCAAACAACACTTGTTCTGCCCACGTGAATAAATACTGTAGTATAGGGTACGTTTGAATATTTACTATAGTAAACCGTGGTAAATTGCTGTATACTGCAATATATTAAGTAATCACTATATTCTGTTAATGTATAGCCTACTACAGTATTCTGTACGATTAACTATAGTCAATTGAACTGTTTACACTGTAGTGCACTTAAATATTTATTATGGTAAGGTTCAAGAACAGCCTGTCGAAAAATTTTGTTTGCTAAGGTAAATCACTAAGAATATTACGTTTTTTATCTTGTGGATGAACACAAAAGTCACTGTGAATTTTATCTGGCAGCAATTTAACCATGGTTTTATTACAGTAAAATTGTTTTTTGGCAGATTGTCATTTGTATTACCATGATTTAACCACAAATACCATGTGTGGTGAGACTATGGTGAATTTGTGAATACCATGGTTTTACTAGGAACGTCAAGAATGTATGGTCACTATGGTTACGTCATGAACCTTCTTCGTGCTTCTTATTTTGGTATGAAATTATTATACCAAATAACGTACCACTAACAGAACCCATCACATCACCAGTACACTGCAAATAAATAATTTCTTAGCATGTTGGCTTGTTTTCCAGTACAAACATCAAAGCATTCTATAATCAAGACTTGAGAAGCAAAATGAAGTGTTGTTTTCTGAAACAAAATAGTGAATTTATGCAAAAACGCAAAAGAACACATTAATATTAGTTTCAACCATTTCACACAAAAGGTTCAAATCTTGTTTTACATTCCCTAAAGAAAAATTGGAATAAATTTAATAAAAAAAAGTATCATGTCATTTTGCTTCTCAAGTAAATGCCCCTTAAGAATGTTTAGAAGTACTGGAAACGAAATAAAAAATGCTGAGTAAAAAAATCATTTTAGCAGTGTGGAGAGCCCATCATAGTTATCAAAACAAACCATTATAACCATTAAATCCATCAACATTTCGGATGTGGTTTCTATTGTTTGTTTGTTTGTTAACAGGGATCAATGACTTGCAGGTCCACGGCACTGTTAGAATGAAAGTAAAATTCACAACTGACTGCTGATCCTCAAACATGCTTTTCATTAACAGTGGAAAATGTGTGAAATGAAACTCCATGTTTGATTCTCATAATCCCATTATGCACTCAACATTAAAACAGCATTTCATCTGAGAATCTGAGGACAAACCAAAAGTATAAATTCAGATAGAAATGTTACTTAATTAACATTAAAAATTACTTATTTGATGTTCTGCTGAATTTATGACACTTGATCATTTCAGTAATCCAACTATAGGTCATACACTTTTTTAAAGCTTGATTATCTTACAAACCTGCAGCACAATTTACTGGTTGCAAACTCAATGCTTACCGGAATGGGGATCAGCGTTTATTAATATCCAGTGAAATAATTTGATCTGATATGAAACAGGAGTGCAGGATGTGTGTGTTTGTGGTGGTGTCATGGGCAGCTGATACAGACATTGCGGGATCGCTCTGAGGTGACGACGCATTACCTATATGACACGCATGATTATGTTATTTACATGAATGATTTGCTGCGAATGTTTAGTGCTTGAGGTTCTGAGTCAAACAAGTCTGACACAAACACAGATTTTTATTATTTTATACATTACAGTTGACAACTACGACAAAGTTTTAACAAGACCATTAACCCCTTAAATCTAGTGCTAAAACATGTAGATAACACTGCTGTCTGAATGACTAACATGTGTAAATATCTGTCTATTAATAATCATCTCAATCTGAGCACATTAAGGCACTTATAATCCGCACAAACACTGATTGAAACCCCATAAAGATCCGCAGACCTTATATAAAGCCGCACAAAAAAACATTAAATATCACTGTCGCCCTTGAAAAGCCCCAGAAATCGACCGTCAATATCTATACCTGCAGAAATACAGCTGACACCACAAATACAGTCTGCATGTGCGAAGAAAAATATATTACGAAGTCAAAGTCTCTTTTAAATAGCTGTGGAGAATAGAAATACAACTTCTGCGATGCTCAACAAATAGACCGATATATTTCTTGCAAGTCGACATTATTTTCTATCACGTAAATGGCATCCGTGTGTTTTCGATGAAACACTGACATCACATTGTATTCATTCAATATAAAGACATTGTAAAGTGACATACACAATGCAACTCAATTGTTACGCGGCAATGTTGAACCTCATTTAGCAGGTGTATGAAATACTGACAGCATCTGTTAAAATGTGATGGCTATTATAGTCGCCAAAACATTTTTATCAGAATTCCAACGTTTGGCATTCAGATAGAAACAAAACATCATAGCAAAAACATTCACCTAGCAAGAATTAATCTCACGAATGACATAACTTGTTTTCATTGTTTTCAGTGGGTTCAGAATTGGACGGTGTGAGCGTGCTTCTTGCATAAAGGCTTGTCTTTCTTTGAGAAGAAGGCTTGACCCTCTAGACTCGTGGTGCAGACCTACACAAACAGAGAGAGAGAGCAGCATTACGTAAAATACAGCGTAGAATTTACTGTAATGTGAGGAATTGTGAACATCAACTTACCGAACACACAAAACAGGTGTCGTGCCAGGTATAGCCCAAAGCCTCCAAGAACTTATCACCGGCCTCGATCGGAAAATCGCAGCCGTGACAGCTGGTACCAAAGAGGGTGTAGAAATCTAAACAAATGAGAATGAAACTCAATCGGAGTGACTGAAGACGTTTTTTTTGACCACCCTGAAGCATCGACTGTAAAGATTTTATGGTTCCAATAAAGATCAGTGGTGGTTGACTGGTTTATGATGAACAGTTACGGCATTAATAAGCAGTGACGTCCGTGTTCTCGGGACAGAGATGAGCTCAAGGCCCCGGGGTGGCGGGTGGGTTTATGGGTAATTACGGGACTCTGCCCCCTCTCACCTCTCTCACAGTACGGCTGTCCATCCTCCAGGTGGAAGGTGTCGTTGCGGATTGGCTGCTGGCAGGTGGTACACAGGAAGCAGTAAACGTGCCAGGTTTGCTTCAGGGCGTTGATAACTTCCTGTCAGCAGATGAAAACATCAGATTAGCAGCGAGCGCAGCCCGGTGCTGCTTTGTGAGCATTCATCTGCTCGCGGTCACTGCCTGTTACAGATGTTTTTATTTTCAATTATCTATTCCACATATTTCATACAGTACTGAATAATTCATCTTTTCTGTTCCAGATACAAATTATAGGCCGAAATGTAAATACAGTACATGCAATTTCCATGTATATATCTGTCGGTAATTATCCATAGGTAAACATTTTTGTTACATTTTTATTAATATTTACTTTTCATTCTCTACTAATTGCTCTTTGTTCAATTCAACAGATCTACATCATTTATTATATTTTATAAATTGTATTACTTATTCTATATTAAATAGATGGCTCGACGGGTAGATAGATGACAGACAGATGGCTAGATGGGTCGATAGATGTATTGATGGCTAGATAAATGGGTTGATGGGTAGATAGATGTATTGATGGGTAGATAGATGGCTAGATGGGTAGACAGATGGGAAGACAGATGGCTAGATGGGTAGAAGGGTAGATTGATGGATGGATGCTAGATAGATGGATTAATGGGTAGACAGATGGGTTGATGGGTAGATAGATGGCTGGACAGATGGCTAGATTGATGGCTAGATAGATGGCTAAACGGGTAGATGGATGTCTAGATGGGTAGATAGATGGGTTGATGGGTAGATAGGTGGCTAGATGGGTAGATAGATGGGTTGATGGGTAGATAGATGGCTAGATGGGTAGATAGACGGGTTGATGGGTAGATAGATGGGTTGATATATGGCTAGATGGGTAGATAGATGGCTGGATTGATGGCTAGATAGATGACTAAAGGGGTAGATGGATGTCTAGATGGGTAGATAGATGGGTTGATGGGTAGATAGGTGGCTAGATGGGTAGATAGATGGGTTGATGGGTAGATAGATGGGTTGATATATGGCTAGATGGGTAGATAGATGGCTGGACAGATGGCTAGATAGATGACTAAAGGGGTAGATGGATGTCTAGATGGGTAGATAGATGGGTTGATGGGTAGATAGGTGGCTAGATGGGTAGATAGATGGGTTGATGGGTAGATAGATGGGTTGATGGGTAGATAGACGGGTTGATGGGTAGATAGATGGGTTGATGGGTAGATAGATGGGTTGATGGGTAGATAGATGGCTGGACAGATGGCTAAACGGGTAGATAGATGGCTAGATAGATGGGTTGATGGGTAGATAGATGGGTTGATGGGTTAGAGAGTCGGACTCGTGACCAGAAGGTTGCCGGTTCGATTCCAAGGGCCGGCGGGTAACGACTGAGGTGCCCTTGAGCAAGGCACCTTACCCCTACTTGCTCCCCGGGCGCTGCAGTGATAGCTGCCCACTGCTCCGGGTGTGTGTTCACGACTTGCTGTGCGTGTGTTCACTGGATGGGTAGATAGATGGCTAGATGGGTTGATAGATGGGTTGATGGGTAGATAGATGGGTTGATATATGGCTAGATGGGTAGATAGATGGCTGGACAAATGGCTAGACTGATGGCTAGATAGATGGCTAAAGGGGTAGATAGATGGGTTGATGGGTAGATAGATGGGTTGATATATGGCTAGATGGGTAGATAGATGGGTTGATGGGTAGATAGATGGGTTGATATATCGCTAGATAGGTAGATAGATGGCTGGACAGATGGCTGGACAGATGGCTAGATAGATGGCTAAAGGGGTAGATAGATGCTAGATAGATGGGTTGATGGGTAGATAGATGGGTAAATAGATGGCTAGATAGATGGGTAAATAGATGGCTAGATAGATGGGTTGATGGGTAGATAGATGGGTTGATGGGTAGATAGATGGGTTGATGGGTAGATAGATGGGTAGATAGACGGGTTGATAGACGGGTTGATGGCTAGATAGATGGCTAGATTGATGGGTAGATGGGAAGATAGATGTCTAGATGGGTAGAAAGATGGGTAGAGGGGTAGAAAGATGGATGGATGTAGACGGATGGATGACAGAAAAGATTTAAAAGATTTTGAGTTCAACACTTGTAAAGAAAAGTGTGTAAAATATCCTGCAATTTTATGTTTCAAACAGAGATGGCCATAGAGAGCCAAACATTCTGTTTAATCTCTCCACAGACATGCCAAAGTTCCTCTAGATTGAAACGCGTAAACTTCAAGCCGAGCGTCTCTTACCTCCGCTGTCACCTCCAGCTCTCTGACCGTGGTTTTGTGCTAAGTGTCACACATCTGAGTGTCTAAAGCCAGACGTTATGATCCTGATTAAAACACTTTCCCACAGTCCAATGAGAATCACTAGAATAGATCCTCCACTGGATTCCGGTTGAGCTGGGATTCATTTACTAAACCTACACGCTAAATAATAGTTACAGAGTTGTTTGCAGAACTCTGTGATGTGTCACTCACCCCTAGAACTTTCTGATGACAGCGACAGCATGTGGGGGCAAACAAATCTGCGTAACAGTGCTCGCAGCAGACGGACCCCCGTTCCTCCACGAAGCCCACATCTGCCAGCGAGCAGTGACAGTGGGTGCAGGTGAACTCATCCTTGTGCCATGATTTGCCCAGGGCTACCAGGAACGGACCCCTGTAACAAAAAAAAAGAGCAGACATGTCTAAACATTTCTGTACAATGACATCCAGGATTCAAAAGAACAAAACTGCCATCAAACATCCATGAGGCCTGTGCTTTATAGCTTAGATGAACTGGCTAAACTATTCCTTTAAGTCAAACTCATGGCACCTCAAAGCTGGAGTTGAAATCCAGCGGTCTCAGTTTCACGTGATATCAGAGCCGGTCTCTGTCCTGACACCGTGAAAACAGACGTTTTGCGAGAGTCGATCTGTGATGAGCTATCTGTTCAGGTAACGTGAGGATAGCCGCGGGGATGTGGCTTACAAATCGGATGATTAGCTGGAAGGGAAAACAACAGACACTGCGGATATCAAATGAGGAAAACGGAGACTTTAAGCTTGGATGTCACGGGCACTTTGGCCAGGAGTCTAAGAGTCTGTGCCCGGGCCGCTGCGGTGTAAGGTATACGGCTGCTCGCGCTCTCTGGGGAATGAAGCGGTCGGGTCTGAGCTACTGAATGACGATAAGGCGGCAGAGAGAGCATGAACTCTGAGAGAACGCTGCTCTGCCCCCGCTTTCTCTGCAAATTAAACTTCACACGACAGGAGATCTGGCAACATGTCACCATCACACCGACTATCAGACACTTCAAACTGTGAACGATAGTAACATTTCAGTCGCAAATATTGTGAATTTTTTACCCATCTCACCTGATGATGGTGTTGCAGTGGCCACACATGGGCGTGCGTGTGTCCGGCGGCATGTGTTCGGCTCTTTGAACCAGCGAATTCTCTTGGTCTTTGGGCTGAGCTTGAGGCGCAGGTGGGTTCGGACCCTTTGGAAGGCTGTTGCCCACCCGTCCGTACGAGGGGCCTGTCTGCGGCGCAGGTGCACCTGCTTTGGGAAATCCTAATCAAAGAGAAAGAGATTTGAATCTGGATGACCAGTCGGTGAACTGTACCTACAACAGCGTCTGTGTTACACGAGACAAAAGCGTGACAGCGCAGAAGAGCCGTAATGAGATCGGACGACTTTGTGCGCGGCTATGTAGCATGACCGAAGGTGATGGAAAGTTCTAGTTAAGACATAGGAACTGCAGAAGGGCTCGTCTCGCGGAGCTCGGAGGTCGGGACATCCACACCGCAGCGCCACAAAACAAAGGATCGATTTACTCGGTGCAGAAAAAACACGACATTCCCAGAGCTACAGGAGACACCTGGCAAAATAATCCACCCGTCTCCTGGAGCTCTGGACAAGCCTTCCCTTCTCCGCTCGCCTCCAGAGGGACAGCGGGGGCAGAGGTCACCACACTGCGGTGGGCGGCACAGAGCGCCTCATTCAGATGACCGAATCAAAGTCGAGAAGGTCAGAGACCAACTGCCCTGTTCATTTCCATGTAAGAGAAGGAGAAAATGGGCAGAGTCAGCAGATGTGTGTGAGAAAGATCGACGGCTGATAAGAGTCAGACCGGCACATTCACTTGTTTGGGCGCTAAAGTCACACACTAATGCATCAAAAACAGACTTTATCTACATCTGGAGGATGTGTGTGTGTCGCTCTCTGACAGCTCAGCTGTAATACAGATCAGTGTGTGTGTGTGACGGGGTGATTTCCTGCTTTCACAGCCGGCTGGTGTCAAAACTACTGCACACTAGATGAGAAAGTGACTATAATACGGGTCTATTTGCTCTGGAATGATTGTTTCTGTATCAGGAATGCATCACGATGATGAAAGCGGTCATTTTACAAGGCCAAGGGCGCAAACGTTCGGCCTTGAAGAGTGAAATAACAAGCTTCTATCTCTCAGCTGAGCCATCTGTCAATGAAAAAACAGTGTGTGATCAAGATATCTGAAAAAAAAACCAAAACAGATATATTTTCAAGCTCTTCTGTACCGCACGGCCACACTGCATGAAGGCCACAGTGTCCAACTCGCATTACACTCTAAAATCAAATAAAGCAGAATAAGAAACCAACATTTTATTCTGTCCAAGGAGCACAAAACCTAATTTTTTCGACATTGTGATAGAACTTTCACAAAACTTTCAAAAAGAATCACATGTTCACCCCAAATGTTCATTACTGTGATTTGCAAATAATAATAATTATTAATAAATAATAATACATTTATGTTATTATTAATTAAAATCATATCAATATAAATTATTATTAATAATAACAATATAAACTGTAATTATTATTATTAATAATAACAAAAACAATAATAGGTAATAATTACAATACTTATTATTTTTTAATAATAATAATACTGACAACTAATATTAATCATCATCATAGTGTTACATTTTTTTATATAATATATATATATAACAATATATTTCATGCCATATTAGCATCATGGCAAAAAAACTAGTTGTTAATAAAAACAACAAAAACTACATAATATAATATAAAATATTACATGCGAATTATACAAGCCACATTCTTACATTCTTGTAAGATAAACATGTCTATGAATAAAACCATTGTAAAAAAACCATTCTTGAATTACTAAAAAAATTAAGAAAGGAGGCATTTTGTTCACAGAATTTGGGGTGAAAATGTGCTTAACTGCTGTGAAAACAAAGTGTTCTAACCACCCGTCTCATATTTTCTTCTGATTCTGGGGTAAAACGTTACCATGAAGATTCGCCACACAATAAGTGGCATTAAAAGCCAATAAGAGCGAGTTATTTTGGGAGTGCTGAAGTATTTCAATGTCTTAAGGGGAGGTTGTAATTTAAGCAGATATCAGGAAACGAGAAATGAAGCCCATATGTGGCATCTCACAGCCGGATGTCCCGTTCCTTCAGCGTGTCTTTGCATAAAAAGAACGCTTTTAATCTCACAGCTGCCGAGCGGCTTGTCCTCGCAGGCTTTCTGGAACCGACCCATCTGCTGAGCTTTAATCGAAGAGATGTCTCCCTCAACCCTGACCGGCGACCGTTAGCTTCCCGTGCTCCACATCTCGGGTGGACAAGCAAACAGCAGGTCATTTGGTGCGTGTGGCTCAGCACCAGAAGTCTGTCGGACCCCTGAGACATTCACAGAGAGTGTACCTGGGCCCCCATCACCCCTGCCAGAACGCCTGTCAACAACCTGCTCTTAAAAACCCCAGAGAGGAGAGTTTTGGGTAAACACCAGGTCTCCCTCGCCGCATTCCTAAAGTACAGTAGCTCTGAAGGATGAGCGCACATACGGGCCGACACAGTGAAGTACTCAGTATATGACAGAGTAAATATTTACCCCTCGACTCGGCACACGAGAGCCAAACCAACAACACCTCTGCTCAGTCAAACCTCACACACGGGAAATATGTCAGCGGGATTTTATAAGGGAACCTGTTATAGGTGTGTATGAGCTTATTTAATGAAACACAGCTCTGTTTGACAGAACCAATGAACTCAAAGAACAAACTAACAGTGCGGCAGTGATGAAAGTAAGACGTACAAGTCTGCCATCTACAGGACAAGTGAGGTATTGACTGAATTTAGGCTGCCTGTATATCCAGTCCCAGTCAAATATTCAGATACGCTTGACTGAATTTATGTCTCTCATAGGTTAATATATTTAATAAGGCTATTTTCAAGAAGCTCAAATACAACTTTTAATGTATTGAAGATATTTTTGATAAGCGCAAACATCCAATTGTGTTAGTTCCCGTACTGTTAGTCTAAATAAAATGTAAATACAAATACGAGGTGTTACTCTTATATTCAAAACCTATTAAATATATATTCATAAAAAGAACATGCATATTTTTTCTGGCACCAAATGAGGAAATATACTGACCTGCAGTGTTTGCAGACTGCCAGCTTTTGGTCGTAGGTGGTGGGACCCCGTTGCCCCGTCGAGGCGCTCCAGCGGGTGTTTTGCTCATGGTTTTCACTGAAGATGTCACATGAGCGCTGGGCTGAACGTCTGCGGCTTCCTCCCTTTTGACAGATCAACAAAAAGAGAGATGAGCTAGAACGAAGCAGATTTCACATCAGCTCCTGTCGGGACGTCCTCATGAAAGCGGATATTTGCATACAGCCCTTTTGTTATGGCAGAAACACACACACACAAACAGGTTTAAGCAGCTTTTAGATGTCACACCAACCCATTCTAAGTGTTTTTTGTGTAACTTTACACTCAATGAATCTTCATGCTTCATTCCTGCAACCTTCAGTAGATGAAAGCGGGTGGATATTCCCTCACCAACACATCTCAAACATGCCGTCTGCATTTTTAAAATGTTTAGTTGGAGAGATTTGCACAACGATGTTCATTAACATTTTTAGTGTTAACTTCGTCTCATCACAGACGCACAAAGCAAAGACCCACTATTTTATTTTCCCTTTTATTCTGTAGTGTAAAGCTTCTTTGCAACAATGCGGATTTGGAAATCACTACAGAATGAAACTTGAATAAAATTTAACTGAATAAATAATGTAAACGTATGCCGTCGTGTGGCATTTAAACCATAATAACATTTAATGAAGACAGTATGATAAAGATGAATCATTTAAGCACATTTGTGTAAAACAACAGTGTTGTGAACATCTGCGAGTCAAAAACAGAACTTCAAAAAAAAAATGAGCTACAATTAAACTCAAATTCTGACCCAGATTTTGAGATAATGAGTTTGATTTCCACCATTAATTTGACTATGATTCCAATCTTTGATATTGCTTTACTCAGTCATTATTAAAGATAGAATGTGCTTTACATTATGTATGATAATGTAATGTAGAAAACAGTAAATCACACACATAAAAAGACTTTAGCTGGGTTTTCACAGACTGGGTCACATATTTAACATTAACCTTATTTTCAAATCATTCATCTCGCCTGTTGAGAGGATTCATTTGAATGTCATTTTATTCCTAACTGTTTGATTTTCATGCAAATGCTCAGTCATACTCAGAAGCCGTTTCAACACACAAGTGGATCATTGATTTACCACTAAACAGAACTGAACAGGAAACAACATGAAAGCCAGTGAACCGTAAACATGCACACATGCCCTCGGCACTGATCCGGACACATGCACCAATGTGTTCCGACTCTGACCCTCTTCACAGGACACACATGAGCAGAGCCATCCAATAAAACAGGCCGCCAGCACGGCACTTCCAGATGGTGTGTTAATGAACTAAACACATGCCGACAAAAATGGCTGACGCTGTATCGGCACCTGGACAAATCAGGAACCCCAACAACTGTCAAGCATTACACAACACCTTTATAACCAAAAGACAGAAATAAAAAAATGTTTTCTAAAAAATGAAAGCCATTTTTCAGAACGATGATTTTTCATGCTAATCAGGCAAAAAAGAAATTTTAATGGTTACATACGGAATTGTACTGGTTTTAATGGAAACTATAATGGTCTCTGTGTTTCTATACTGGTAATGTCAGACGTAAAAAGTCAATATACGGACTTTGAAATTCACACCTCTCCTTAACAAACTGCACAATTTGAAGTAGGCCTATCAATCGCGTTCACATGATGAAGTTTAATGTGCCTGACAAACACAGGTCGATGCAGTATAACGTTGTGTCGCCACCTAGTGGTCTCCATCAGTACTGGATCAGTGCGTCATGGCCTGTGGCTGAAGGTGCATTAAAGAGAATTGAAGTATTAATATATAATGACATCTCAGATTTCTCTACAGGTTACATATCACTTTGCTGGAAATGGGTTACATTTCTCCTCACTGTGTAATTTTGTTCTGTGGGTTTTTTGGCCCCTGGAGACGATTAAATTTTGATGGTGGTAGAGGCTGAGCGGCCAAACGTGAAATCACATCTATTATTGATGTTTAACAATAAATAAAGATTAGAAATGTTCAGTCATTTTCTTCCATAAGGAGCGTGTGAGGGGTCTATAAAGGGTTCGTGTCAGTGAAATGTGCACATTATGAGCTTACGGGGATGGATCTGATGGCCTGGGCTCGCTGATAAAACATCACATTATTTTTGGGTTATTGAACAGAAACCTTAACCTATAATAAACCACGAAAAGGTTTGTCTTATCTGATCCTGATTTTTTATTTCTTTTATTTTGTCTACAATCAACATTCATTTAATTAAGAAGTAAAACAAATCTAATGTGCAGCAGAAGTGTTATGCGTTACTTAAAACTGTCAAACAACTTTCAGTGATTTTTCCTCCAGACAGCAGCATCAGTTAAAACTCACATTAATCGACATTTAAACTAAAGGTCAGAGGTCAGAAAAGAAGACGAAGGAAGAGATGACGGAGAAGATACAGAGACAAAGAGCTTTATTTGAGCTTTCAGACAGAAACAGATTTTGTATGACAGTCTCAGAAAAGAAAACTGAAAGAAAAAGAATAGATTACAGATTTAAGCTCGAAGCAAACACAGACACGAGTCATGCGAAAAGAGAAAGAAAACAGGAATATTTTATCCAATAACTATGACGACTATCTACTAAAAAGAGGCTCGTCTCTCTAAACACACATCTTTCATCCATGCAAGCAACGCTCTCATACACGACACAGCTTCCTGTATTCAGTCACATGATTGTGTTATCGTGTGATTGACAGGAGCGGGGAGGTGAGGGAAGAATATTTCAGAAGACTTTCTCAGGGACGTCATACAGACTCTATTTGGACATTGAGCACACGGGCCGAGACCCCATGATGCCAGTCTCTCAGCTTGTTGTACTGCGGCCGGACCACCTCGGGGTCCACTTTGGTCGCCCTGACGATCCGACAATTGAGAGAAAGAATAAACGTGTCAATATTGCTCCGTAAGACACAAAACAATGCATTATAATAAATCCTTTTTAAGACTAAGATCAAATCAAAACTAAATGTGGAAAGGAATTCATATGAGCATGAATAACATGATTAGTGTGTTGGATTTTTAAACGTTTCTTCAATTTGGAGGATTGCATGGCATGTCTTCACATTTAGTCATTGCAAATGACCCATTATTAATTTAATGAGGCTCATCTTTTTATTTTGTCTGTCTCACTTCTGCAAAGTGACTGATCAATTCAAGTCGAAATACCACAGCCTGAATTTCTAACAAAAGATATTCTTCTTCTTCTTCTTTGAAAACCCTGTTCGTTTTGCTATGCTAACTATGTATGATTATGTGGTTAGCTGCATTTTATTAGTGGCGTCTGACATTGTTGTTCCCTGCTACCCTTTCACGAGACGCACTAGTTCTGTTTCAAACACTAAACCGATCTGAGGCACATGTTTTCCACGATTTTCCAATAATGAGCACAGAAAACAGCCCCGATTACCCACAATCCTATTTAATTACCAACAATTCCCTTCAATGGAAGAACGGTCCGAGGCAAAGGCCTGATCCTTTCGGTTCTTTAAATGTGGTCTTTGGCCTCATCAGAGGCCTATTCACTGCGGACTAAAAACAGCACCAGATGGATTTGCATCCACGTGAACTCACTTCTTTCCGGGCCGGTTCTCCTGGGCTTGATCTAGAGGACAGAAACAAGAGAGACTTTAAGCTTCAACTTCAAAACACGATTTCATTCCACTAAACGAGCGTTTCATGAGACCACAGGGCCAAATCAGGCTTTCTAATAAAATTAGCAGTAGTTCGACTAAACATGTGATGCACAAAACTAGGGGGTGATTATATAAAAATGCATCATTTATGACGACAGCAAAACTCCTTAATTCCTCATCTTGAAAAGCTTCGTTTCCTGACATGCCTTCTTTAAAAGATCAAAATGAAAAATGTAATATTGAATAAATCAAAGACACGAGCAGTTCTTACCGTTCTCTGTGCCTGTGATCTGTGCCAGGATGCGGAAGGACCGAGACTGTGACGTCCCCGTGCGCGGGTGCCAATCCTCCGTGTCCTCGATCAGACGCTTCTTACTGGCATCGCTGAGCGGAGACACGTGGTTCACCTCCATCTCTATGACGGGTTTCCGTGCGGTCCTGAGACAAACACAGAGGTACAGAAAGTACATCAGACCGATGCTTCCAGACAGATTATCCTCATGTCAATCACACACAAATCACGTCACGGGAGATATTTTACCTGGGTGGAGTCTTTCTGTGGTTAATATCACAAAGAGAAGAAAGATAGAAATCACACACTATATATATATATATATATACACTCACCTAAAGGATTATTAGGAACACCTGTTCAATTTCTCATTAATGCAATTATCTAATCAACCAATCACATGGCAGTTGCTTCAATGCATTTAGGGGTGTGGTCCTGGTCAAGACAATCTCCTGAACTCCAAACTGAATGTCAGAATGGGAAAGAAAGGTGATTTAAGCAATTTTGAGCGTGGCATGGTTGTTGGTGCCAGACGGGCCGGTCTGAGTATTTCACAATCTGCTCAGTTACTGGGATTTTCACGCACAACCATTTCTAGGGTTTACAAAGAATGGTGTGAAAAGGGAAAAACATCCAGTATGCGGCAGTCCTGTGGGCGAAAATGCCTTGTTGATGCTAGAGGTCAGAGGAGAATGGGCCGACTGATTCAAGCTGATAGAAGAGCAACTTTGACTGAAATAACCACTCGTTACAACCGAGGTATGCAGCAAAGCATTTGTGAAGCCACAACACGCACAACCTTGAGGCAGATGGGCTACAACAGCAGAAGACCCCACCGGGTACCACTCATCTCCACTACAAATAGGAAAAAGAGGCTACAATTTGCACGAGCTCACCAAAATTGGACAGTTGAAGACTGGAAAAATGTTGCCTGGTCTGATGAGTCTCGATTTCTGTTGAGACATTCAAATGGTAGAGTCAGAATTTGGCGTAAACAGAATGAGAACATGGATCCATCATGCCTTGTTACCACTGTGCAGGCTGGTGGTGGTGGTGTAATGGTGTGGGGGATGTTTTCTTGGCACACTTTAGGCCCCTTAGTGCCAATTGGGCATCGTTTAAATGCCACGGCCTACCTGAGCATTGTTTCTGACCATGTCCATCCCTTTATGACCACCATGTACCCATCCTCTAATGGCTACTTCCAGCAGGATAATGCACCATGTCACAAAGCTCGAATCATTTCAAATTGGTTTCTTGAACATGACAATGAGTTCACTGTACTAGAATGGCCCCCACAGTCACCAGATCTCAACCCGATAGAACATCTTTGGGATGTGGTGGAACGGGAGCTTCGTGCCCTGGATGTGCATCCCACAAATCTCCATCAACTGCAAGATGCTATCCTATCAATATGGGCCAACATTTCTAAAGAATGCTTTCAGCACCTTGTTGAATCAATGCCACGTAGAATTAAGGCAGTTCTGAAGGCGAAAGGGGGTCAAACACCGTATTAGTATGGTGTTCCTAATAATCCTTTAGGTGAGTGTATAAAGGTATCTAAACGTACAGTCGCTCTCGTAAATGGACGTTTCTACTTACTTTAAAATACTCTGAGGTCCGCTAGAGAAATAAATGGCAAGAAATAATTGTAGTATTCGCCTAATAATTTGTGCAAATTGAATTTATTTGCATTTGTGCATGCAACTAATTGTCAAGTTAGTGTGTGAACCAAGAATCGTGTGTGCAGTTAAACACAAGTTAGCAAAAATCAACGTGCGGTAATGAACACAAAACTACGTTCTAGATGTCTGTGCCAACTTACATTCAATACTCATATCCACACCACAAAAACGCTGTCAACAGGGCTGAACATGCTTTGACACCGAACATTTGAAGAGTTTGGTTCCAAAATGAGATTCAAAAATCATGTTTTTTATTATGTTATGTTTTATTGTGTTAGTTAGCTGTATTTTTTTGTTATTATGGCTTAAATCAAAACAAACCAACTGCAGTTTGATTGATATTCATTGGAATGCACAATACAAAACATGTTTTAATGAAGTTATCTCATTTTGGAACCAAACTCTTCATTTTCACAACGTGGACAGACTGATGTCTCTTCACACCACAAGATGGCACCGCATGCACTGAACTCACTCTATCTGCAACAAACCAAACTCATCTTTAGGAATCTCTCACTTGAACAATACCGCTGTAAATGTCACCCGCTATTTATACTGCCGTGCACAACACTGGAGAACTGAAGACTGACAGCAACACGTGTGCCCTACATCGAGTTCTGATGTTACCGTAACTGTACCAAATGAACCAACTCGCTTCAAAATCATCAACATAAACTTTCATCGACTGACAGGTGAGACAGGTGAAAAACTACAGTGATGGTGCGTGCGTGACCCAACACAAACAGACACACAGATCTAGAACACTAACTTTGTCATGGGCTCTCCCTGTTGAGAGAGAGAGAGAGAGAGAGAGAGACGGGCAGTGAGACATTTCAATCTGAAGTACTGAAGATCAATCAAAGATCACACCAAAACCATGCAAAAACTCACACATGCACTGAAAACCAGAAGAAAACGCTGCAGGATGAAACCGCAAACACAAACGTGAGAGTGTAGTCTTGTTTAACATTCATGTGTGCTCTTGGGTTGCCAGTTATCACAAAACTCAGTATTCAGATACATTTAGAAATTATTTACAAATTAAACTAAATGTCTAATGTCAGATACACAGATGTGCAACAAATTGAAAGCGTAACTAACTTTTCCACATATTGAAAACTGGCTCAAATGTTTCATTTTGTTAATATGTTTCAGTACATAAATAGTAATGAAAGCCAAAATGTTACCTGCATTGAATAAATATTTTCACCTGAGATTCGGAGACCGATTTCAGTGGCTTAAAAATGACTTAAAAGATAACAGCATCATTCTTTTAGTTTTATATAGAGATCGGAAGGCTTAATAGCGATCTTTGTTGCAATACATGCCAACGGTGACAGTTTAACAATGAGGGAAAAACACTTCTAGTGTTCTTTTTTCAAAGGTTTGAATGCCTGTAACTACAAAAGTATGAAAGCTTTCTTTAAGAATCTTTATCACAAATACATTTGTTGTTTGGTATTTACATTTATAAGGCACCACATTGTACAATCGCAGAGATGTGAGGATCTCAATATGGGCCAAAAAAACAAATGTGGCTCACTTTGCATACAGCTGATACTTGTTGTATTTAAAGTCCCCGTGAACCGGAAGTTGCGATCGTTTTTACTTCCGTATTCTAATACATTTCAGAGTGAAAAATCATTTCAAAGGAGAAAATTAGTGGGCGTGGCTTGCGTTTTTCACTGTGAATTGATTGGATGTGTAAAAACAGCTGTTGAGTTAACGGATGCTCCGCCCAAGCCGTCTAGTTTACGTCATTTGAGATGGATAGTCGTTTCAGAGCGGAAGTGCATTTCAGATTTTAACTGAAGATTATGAGGGTACATGAATTTTAAAAAGAAAATGACCCACATAAGCTATTTACTATAAACGGCGCAATATTTCACGGAAAAATAAGAATCGTCGTTTTTAATTTCACTGGGACTTTAAAGCGGAGCGACAACTGAATATTAACAGGCAAGAAGTGGGTGTCTCAATTCACGTCGGGGAACGTTTCAGCCTTACACACAAAGACACAGTTACAGCGTTACGAGCCGATCACGTCACACATCATCCAGCCTTCACAAGCGCTTGACCACAAACTCTCTGTGTTTTCCATCTAAGACGCCGATACTAATTGGTCGAGTCGGTAAACGCTCCTGGAAACTCGTGCAGGGAATTTTACAAACATTCCCGTGGATTCCTGCGGGACATACATAGTAAATGAGCGGCATTAACCAGACTGGCAGCGGCAGGTAGACGTAAACATATGGAGACGCACAGCCCTATAAACACACGGGTTATTGAGAGGACATCAGATCACCGAGCAGGAAACACGGCACAGGTGCGGCCAACACCACACCCGCTTTACAATCCCAACACATGGGCATCTGGACCGGCTGAACAGCGGGACATCTGTTTCAGCGTGTTTCTGGCTGGTTGCTAGGGAAAACTGTAAGGTTGCTAGGTGGTTCATTACTAGCCAAAAGATCCCAGGCCGAGGGACATGCAATGTCTGTTTTTCTTTTTATTTGCTTGTTATGCCACCAGATGAAAAGTGTGAACACACTCCAAGCTACAGAAAAACCTTTGTCTCGCTTCAGGTAGAAATTTAACATAGTCCTTTGTGATTTTTCCAGAAACCGCTCATCTGTATGGAGAGGAAGCAAACATTCTGCTAAATGTCATTTTGTGCTCGACAGAACAAAGAAAGTCAGACAGGAAGATCAGACATCAGGGCGGGTTAATGATATTTAGGCGAAGTTCCTTTAAGATAAGCAGAGAAGATGATATTATACACTATCCCGCCACTAAACCTCTCGGGATAACCCATCAGCGCTCCGGGGATGCGACCTGTTCTCTGCTCTTTTCCTGTTGACTGAACTAACACAGGAATTAGGAAGCTCATAATAATATTTTATGAAGAACACACCCAAAACAACCAGAGGTGACAACGGCAACAAATCAGAGAAATATTCGGATCCATTCAATATTCTCTGTCATCTTAAAGGGACAGCTAACATGAAAATCCTGTCATCATTTAATCACCTACGAGATGTTCCAAATCTGTGTACATTTCTTTGTTCTGATGAACACAGAGAAAGATATTTGGAAGAATGCTTATAACCAAACAGATCTTGCCCCCCATTGACTCCCATACAGTGTTAGGTAAGTTACTCTGAAAAAGTAATTAACTACTAGTTACTAATTACATATTAAATGGTGTAATTAGATTACTATACAAATTACTCTTTTCAAAAAGTATTTAATTACTTGTTACTAATGACTTTCTATATCCTATATAAACTTTGATTAGTTAAGTGATTCAAGGATCGAAATGAAACGGCTCTTTTAATTAATTTAAATAAATAATAATAATAAGTATTATTATTGACTGACTGAAGTATTACAAATGTGAGAATTATACATTAAAGCACAGATTTTAAAGTTAGACTTTGAATTTTGATGTCAGTTCCACTATTGCACACACATATATTACACAAAGTATTTAGTTTAATTACATCAGAAGTAACTGTAATTAAATTACAGAAAAAATTAGAGTAATCCCTTACTTTACTTTTTCGAGGGAAAGGTAATTAAATCACAGTAACTAATTACTTAGTAACTAGTTACACCCAACACTGCTCCCATAGTAGGAAAAATTACTTTATCTTTTTTTGTTCCGTTAAACACAAAAGAAGATATTTTGAAGAATGTAGGACAGCAAACAGTTCTGAGGCACTTTTAGGCACCTTTGTATTTTTCCTACTATGGGAGTCAATGGTGGCCAAGATCTGTTTGGTTATGAGCATTCTTCCAAATATCTTTCTCTTGTGTTCATCAGAACAAAGAAATTCACACAGATTTGGAACAACTCGAAGGTGAGTAAATGATGACAGGATTTTTATTTTTGGGTGAGGTATCCCTTTAAAGCATACTAACATAACAAATGTTGACATTCTACTCAAACCATCCAAACCAGAACAAAGAAAAAACTGAACTCCAGTAGAAATAGTGCAAACTAACCGCAGCGCTTCTAAAGCCTCTCAACGTCTTCGAGATTCTTTCCTGCACTTGTTTTTCTCATTCTGTGGTCAGAGTTTAAAGCACAACTGTGTTTACTCGGATCTGCACATGTGGGACAGTTTGCGTGTTTACTAGAGTCAATAAAAGCACATGAGAGAACATGTGGCACGCTGTTACGACTTTACGAGATTTCTTTCATCTATTGTTGAGTTCAGTCATAACTTTATCCACCGAGTAATTCAAACCACTGATCTATTTAAACAAACACACATCATCTGTGTTTCCTCGCATAAAAAACAAAATATGAATCATTAAAAAACACACATACAGGTAAATATTATAGTAGCTAACACAAAACTAAAATCTGCCCTTCTTCTGCACAAACCAGCGATGTCTTCACCTGACTCGGGGTGGAACAGGTTCATCTGTGCAGGTAGCAGATGCCCTTCGGTCTGAAATCACTGGATAATTCATTTGGCACGGACGGTCGCAAGCTCCTTGTCATGTTTTGGAAAACCCTTGCTTTTAAAGTTGACTCCCAATTTTCCTGTCTGCTTCGCCACAGAGAGATCTGCATATTGTCAAAACACCCCACCGACTACAACTGTCTCTCTTACACACAACCAACTTCACGTCAATACCAAACACAGACTTTGAAAAATTACTGTGGGTTATTTACAACTTCACGGTCTGCATTTTTCGCAGACCATCTTACCATAAAGCACGATTAAAAATAAAGGACAAAGTAACAGATTACTGGAAGATAATCAAGATATTGATAATATTCTGAGTTTCCCGAAGATGCTAATTGTTACTTTTGTAATGTTACAATTTCTCATATTCCATCTTAACAACGATTGATTCTCCTGAAAACAATAAAAACTACAGGGTCCATAAAACTCCTGCTTCATGTTTTTAACATTCTTGTTTAAAATCTAAGAAAAACTATTTTTCAGTCTTTCAGTTTGTTTAAACGTTCCTTTCTCAAAAAACACAAAATAATTTTACTTAAGAAGGCAAAAAGCAAAAACATCTGTATGCTTTGTTTGTGCCGTGTTGCATTATAAAAAAATAAAAATAAACTGTCGATCTTTCCGGGGTTTTCTTTTCCGAAAAAAACAAAGCTCAATAGTTGAAAGGATTTCATGTGGTAAAAGAAAAGAAGTCGTACAGTGGTCTAGAAGTTGTAAATAACCCGGTAAATTCATAAAACCAAGCAAAAACAAAAAAGTCCTATTCTTAATAAAACAAACAACATCCGCACCTCCGATAACAGCGAGAAAGGTTTTGTGAAAGCACAGATAAAGTAAACCGAGAAAATAAAGGTAAAGTTCAGGGTTCGGTCCGTACGCCCCACCTACCCGTTAAGCTGTTCCCCTTTGCTCTCCAGAAGACCCCGCCTTTGACCGATGGCCACCTCACAGGCATTCTCATTGGAGTAGAGGTTGATGGGCGTGTTATAGACGGAGGGCTGAGGGGCGGTGGGCGCAGAGGAGGGACCGGTCACTCTCGCTGGGGAGGAGGAGCCAGAGGAGGAAGCAGAGGAGGAGTTGGCGAAAGGGGAGCGTCCGGAGGCGGGCTTAGGGGCGGAGCTAGGCGAGGACAGGGTGCGGCTGGTGCCACCGCCCAGTGGGAAGGGAGGCTGAGGGGGCTGCTGGGATGGAGCTGCTGGTGTGAAAGCGGATGAGGCCGAGGGGATGGAGGCTTTGGGTGCCGCGGACGGTGTGGGGCTCAGGGACGGACTGACTGATCTCACGGTGCTAAAGCCGCCTCCGAAGGGACGTGCCGTCTTGTTGTAGGGGTTGGTGCCAGGGGTGAGGTTGGCAGTGCTGGTGGAGGTTGTGCTGGCCGGCGGTTGGCTGATGGGCACAGGCTTTACAATCTCCTGGGCTTCCTTCAGAAGGTGATAAAACACATGCAACACACGCTCAAACCACAGCACACGCATGCAGTTCCCTCATAACAGAGCTCAAATACACTTTATTCATAAGATACTGGGTTCTCACACAATGAAAAGTTCAGACCTCCACGAGGTTTGCGATTATGGATTTTCTTTGTTTTTTGTCTAAAGCGAGAGCCAGGAGTAGTTATTGAAAAAGAGATTTATGATTCATTTTTTCTTAAAACCTCAAGATTAATTTTACATTTTGGATTACAGGATAAAAGCTTTTATACTTTGTTGTATTCAGACCTTTTTTGATCATAATTGTTTGTAATAATCAAGGTTATTATAGTTTACTAAAACGATTAAAAAACCGTGTATTGAAATAAAAAAAGTATTATTTTAAAACTAATTTTTATGAAAACAAAAATATATATTAATGTTGCCTCAGAAATAAACTGAAATTTAATTCGTTTATTTTATTATTATTACCTGAAAAGAAATGTAAACTAAAATAAAAATAAATTCATCTTATAGCAAGATAAAATTAAACAAATAAAAAATAAAATGAAATGCATTACATAAAAGAATAACTAAAATATCAAATAAAAGCACATTCAAAATATTCACAAAACTATAATAACTCTGAGAACAAAACTATAATATTTCTGGTAATAATTTATAAATCGTACTGATTGAAACAGATGATCAAATTCAATACTATATTCAATAAAGAATAAAATATAAAATGTAACTAATTTGTATTTATTGGTGTGTATCTTTTTAAATGTACATAATATAAACTACCCAAAAAATATTTTCAGGTCACATGTAACCATGGGAACCCAAATATCTGGGAATTATGTCAGTAAAATTAGAACACACTATAATTTAAGAAGTAAACTGTAATGAGGGAAAGCAGAGAAATTCAGATATATCCGTCAGTCCCGTGCAACAAGTCATGCATTTAAAACATGCAGCATCACTGTGTGCCCTAACCAGGTGTGATGCAAATGAAAGAATAATGAACGTTTGTGGCATCTTTAAGCACACACGGCAGCATGCATTTTGTGCACTACTAAGGGCTCATGCACCAGCTTTGTAACTACTATTGAGATGAATGCTGAAGGGTCGCTTCTCCAGACATCTTTGCTCAAATATGTTCAGGGCATGATGCTACATATTTACATTATATTTAGTTTGAACTCTACATACCTTCTCGTTTTTAGTAACACCGGAAGATCTGCAAAGAGAAAACAGATATTACCATCAGGCCACTTATCATCAATTAAGACACATGTACCCCATAGAGAACGTCTGTGTTAAGACTACACTGACTGCCTTTCAAACTCATTCCCCCCGTATGCTGCATTACACGGCTCGTAAATAAATGAAAAGAGAACACGAATGGCATTCATTCCCAGCATCCTCCATTCAACACTGCCAACAGCTGAGGGGCTCCATACAGCTGATAGCAGTTCAGCGGCGATCTCTCGCACAGTGTTGAAATAACGTCATAAATCACATTGTACATCATCTACAGCAGAGTTCAGTCTCAGATGAGCCATAATCACAGAGGAGAAAACTCACTTTAGTAGCTGAACTGATGCGGGAGATTTCCAGATGAATCTCTGGGTGGTTTGGCAGCTCTGACACCAAGATAAACATGTTTCGCTCCTTTATTTTACATGTGCACATATGGACGGAGTGTATAGTATAAAGACGAGGGCGGATCAGAGATCACAGCATGGAAACCGTAGGAACCCACCTTTCAATTTAAAGTGACAATCGCCACGGGCTGGGTTTGAAACAACATCTCTGCAAACGGTTTAGCAGATTTGAATCTTTTTACCTTCAAGCAGAAGTTGAAGTCGCACGACTACATATCTAAAATAACTGCCGGGGGGAAGACACCAAAGATGCGTCAGAAACCGCTCCCTATGTCCTATATAGTGCACTATATTAATTGGTGAAACAACTTCATTCCCTGTTTCTTCACTCATTTAGCCTATACCCACAATGCACTCTGATTTTGAGTCTGCAACTGACGTGTACTTGCTAACTCACAATTTTGTAGGTTCCAATGACTTAAGGAAATCCCAAAATGTTGTCTACGCAATGTACCTTCATACAAATATTTTCTAATCTTTTAAATAAACATGTCATGAACAATATTAACCTTACCATCTTTTTAATATTAAATATATTTAAAATAAATGTAATAGTAGCCTAAATAAACATGATAGCAGTTGTTTTAGTTTTCTTCAGAATTCTATAGACCGTAATAATTGTATTAAATAGACGATTTGTTGTATTGTGTTTTATGTTCATTTGATTAAATAAGCAATATGTTGAATGGGTCCTGCAGTTTGGTCGCATTTAAACAAACCATATGGTACATTGACATGTAGCGGCACTCTGTTGTTTGTGAATGTGTACCGGAAGTTCAGGTGGGGTCACAAAAGTGCACACGCTCAGTAATGTTTGTTTATGTTGTTAAGATGAAACCGTCTATTTATTCTATTTGTTAATTATTAATTATTAATGACATGATCAATATTATGATATTTATAATCCATAACGCTACAAAAATCATTTATACAAGAAAGGGGACAATATACTGTATGATGCATGCTATTTACACCAGTGTCTGAAATCTCTCACTCATTTTCGTTCACTTTCTCCCTATATAGTGGACTTCAATGTCATTCACGATATAGGGAATAGTGAAGGAGTGAGTGGTTACAGACACAGCACTAGATAGTCGATCGGACTTTTGCAGTTTTATAGCTGTAAATGCTGTTAATTCCCGGACAGCCATAACGTCCCGGATTGTCATAATTTGCATTAAACAACAATATCACGCTGTGTGGAATACTGCCAAATGACTACATGATAAACGCAAATGTGAAAAGTATCCGATACTATCAGACACAAACACTTCAATTAAACACGCAACATAATGAGGTCACACGACAACTCCACACACAACCGTCGCCATTCGTCCGTCGATAAAAAGCTGCATTTGTATCGACCTGAATCCGTTCTCATCATCCTAAAAAGGAATGTGTAAATAAAGCTCCTGTGGACGGCCATCAGGGTTCATATTTTTGAGGTTCTCATGTGTGCGAAACATTCCTGTCACACTGTCTAGACGGCTTCATTAAATCAACATTAAACCCAGCACGAGGTCACATAGCTCATAAATAACCTCTGTCCAGTGGACAGGCGACAAACGGGCTCTTTCCACACACAAAAAAAACACTGTGACTCGGCATAATTGGTTCCGGCTCGTGTTCTCAAGCTCTTCCATATTAGGAAGACGAGACCAAGCGGTTCTGCAAGAGGAGTGGTCGTTTCTCAAGAGTCTCTCTTGGCTGAACGCTTGGGCTCATGATGAGGGTGAAGGTGGGGTGCTGCCGAGGACACAATGAGGACGTTAAAAGCGCTCATACAAAAAGCCTAACACCCAGAGGGGACACACGTGAACAATAGAAACACAGACGGGAAGCAGACGGTGTGGAAGTGGACAGGGTCACACACAGATAACATCTCAAAGGTGAAGTGTGTCAGTTCTGGGAAGAAATGATACAATGATCAGGTCAGGATGAACCAAAGCAAATAATGAAACTGTTTCCTGACCACTTAGTCCATCTGCTGCAGGTCCAGATCCCACCTATACACGTCATCGGTCAAGTCCAATGGGGGGATAGCAATGGAGAGAGAGAGAGAGACAGCTGCACACTGTCCTGTGCACTCAAGCCGTGTAACATTTTACAACCACCATCCACATAAAAGAAGCCTCCAGACATAATCACACACTAGATTCACCCGAACACATGCAAACATGCGTGAATCACCTCACCGACTAAACATGTGTCATCTGAAGATTTCTGCGGCAGAACCCAAAACCCACGCTCTTTCAAACGTCTGTCATTTATGACGTCATCGTTCCGTTGTGTAAGAGATGTTGCATCAACACCGACACCAATAAAGTCGAAGAATTCGAAAAAAATACAGATGATTTCCATTCATGCAATTGACAAACACGATTATACAAAATGACTTCAAGGCATTCCTTTTATTCGTTTTTGGAGATCGAACCCACAATCTTTGCGTTGCAAACCCAACGTTCTACCAGTCGAGCTACAGGAACAAAGATCACATTGTCCATGTTCATTTTCGTGAGACAAAACAAACAAGCACGTGGGAGCTTGAATTACTACCGAATTTACTTCTCGAGTCAAAATCTGACCTTGTGAATTATTCAACTGTTATTTTACTCAACGAAACATAAATAACCCAACTGATCTGCTTGCAGTACAGTCACTTTCACACGCTGTTGTGCCCAAGGCTGTGACAGACCGACAAAGCATGCTGGGAAACATGCAGGAGGCGGAGCGGGTTTCGACAGCACATGAGCCAAAATCAACAGCGTGACATGACAATCCTCCGTTCCCTTATCAGTCAACATGTATTTAAAGACCCTTTCACGCACACACAATAGACAAACCCACATCCCTTGTTTCCACTGCCGCGCGTTAAATATTGAAACACATCTGCTGTCAGCAAAGGATGATAACTTTCAAACTCAAAGACAAAGAGAAAAGCTACAGTAAACATTCGGTCTCTTGTTGGGCTCTCTATACAAAACCATGTTTTCCTGAATAGCAAGAAGGCCGTGGAAAATTGCTAGTGTCACACCGATGCCACAAATTGACAGTAGATACAGCACAACAAGTGCAGACTTCTTCAATGGGTTTAGTGTTTCTGCATTTGAGTTTCTCAAGAGGCATTTCAGTTTTATAGCTGCTGCGCATTTCACTCCAATAGAGGCCAGATGACCTGTGAGGAACTAGATCTTCTTGTGCTTACTCTATTTTAAATTGTTTAATAAAACCGAAATATTAGGAACGAAACGCTTCATTGAAATAGTATATGGTATCCGTTAAAGTCCCAGTGAAATAAAAAATGACCATTCTTATTTTTTCATGAAATATTGCAGCGTTTGTAGTAAATGGCTTATTAATGTGGGTCATTTTCTTTTTAAAATTCAAGTACCCTCATAATCTTCAGTAAAAATCTGAAAATGCACTTCCACAGCATCTGTTAACTCCTCCCCTTCAACGGTCAGTCTGCTGCCAGTTTCATTTTCTTTTCACTCGGAAATGTGTCAGAATACGGAAGTAAAAACGATCGCAACTTCCGGTTCACGGGGACTTTGAAGCACTAAGGCACATCATGCCAAACAATATCCTTTAGCATTGACTAAATTCACAATAAACCCCAGACTCCAGTATCCTATTTCTGAATAATGATCCTACAATAGTAAATGTTATATTTTGGGGAAAAAGCACAGGCACCATGGCAACTGTTTGTTGAGACTGATGATGTCTGAACGGTAATGAAAGCCATAAGCCCGACGGGGATCCGAATATGAGCTCCTGAAACTGATTTCCTCTTGTTATACACACACACAGACTCAAACGCACAAACAGATGTTTCATAATGTCTCTCACAGATCCTTTCTAGACGTCAACCGCAGGCAAACGCAACCCGAGGAACACTGGAACGGAGCGGGTCACCTGTTTTTCCACTTAGACACGCACTCTTCCACCTCGATTGTTAAATACCTGCATTTAAATCCGCTTGGAGACGAAGACGTGGAGACTAAGAGAGAAAATATGTAGACAAAATGGATTTTCCGTTCAAAAGTACAAAGTTGAGACACGACTGCAGGATGACATTCCAACATTTCCAAGAGATTCATTATCATCTCAAGTGGAATAAACTGGAAATAAACTGTGACAAATAAAAACATCATATATATAACTTGATGAAATAATGAATTATGTGAAATAGGAGGGAAGGTTTCAAAGTGAACAAACAGTGCTGCATGAAACATAAACAATTGAAGATCACGCTTAGGAACCAGAGGTGAACGTCTTGTTATGAAGTCAATTTTGGAACGTGGATTTTAAGCTGAAAGTCGGCCTCCATAATGGTTTACGGACGGACGTATGGAAGAACTCAACCAGTGGGAAAATGACATCATGCACCAGTTGACAGGGTTCGAGCCAAAAGTGTGACCTCAGATGACAACACCTCGCCAGCCATACCAGAGCTGACCTCGGCTCAGTGGGGGACAAACGCGTACGGGATGGAAACGTCATATTATATTAGTTCATGTGGAGAGTTTTCAGACCACTCCAAAAGAAGCAGAGAGCCAAAGCAGCACCTCAGAGAGACGCTTTATCTGTGAGCTCAGCAGACAGTTTTCTTCATTGTTTTGTGGCCAGCCGTGAAATCTTCCCTAAATAGAGAACACGGAGTACGATGATGACACAAAGGAATAGTTTACACAGAATTTAAGACTTCCTTTCCTCAGTTGAACGGAAGCAACGTTTTTTATATAAAAATAATCAAGTCTCCAAATGTTGAAGCTCAGAAAAAACAAGCATCCATCAAAAAAGTCATCCAAAAGACTGAAATAAGGCAACATAGAGATAACTTTAAATCTTATTGTTTCTTGTGACTAAGTCCAAAAAGTAAGAACCAGTGATATTTGAATCATCTGGATTACTTTTATGATGGATAAAAAAACGAATGAAAAGAGGAAGTCATGTACAGCTGCTGAAAAAAATAAGAGACCATTTCAAAATTACTTTCCGTTTTCTGAATTGACTATTTATAGGTGTGTTTAGGTAAAATGGTCATTTTTGTTTTGTTCTCTGAACTACTAACAATATTTCTCCCAAATTTCAAATAAAAACATTGCTTCTTTTTGCGTTTATTTGCAGAAAATGAAAACTGGAGAAGCAGGTGAAAATAACAGAAATGTGTTTTTTCAGGTCTAAAATACTGCAAAGAAAAGAAGTTCAGATTCACTTCAAAAGAGTAAATATTTTGTGATTTTTAAGGTCCTACTTTGGTTTATGGAGTGTCCGACAACAAGTTTACGTACATACACAGTGTAAAAACACTTTCATTTTCTAATAACAGGCAGTTATTGTTAACTTACTTCGTGAGTGACTCTCAAATGATTCGTTCGGCGATTCATCCGTCTAATCCCCTCCTTTCTGTCAGCCTACTCTGATCTGATTGGTCACATGGTCTAGTCTGCTGTGATCTACCGCGTACAGCGTCGCAGTGTCGCAAATGGAACGTAGATTACACCGAGTGGCGCAAATCCAACCCGGAACAGACGACTCGTTCGCGTGATTCAGAGTCGAATTAAAGAACAACTAGCACCAGACATCAGTCGGTTGCTGGTCTAACTACTTCAACAACAACCGTACACCGTCACTTTAATT
Organism: Triplophysa rosa; assembly: GCF_024868665.1. Classification (NCBI taxonomy): domain Eukaryota; kingdom Metazoa; phylum Chordata; class Actinopteri; order Cypriniformes; family Nemacheilidae; genus Triplophysa; species Triplophysa rosa. The sequence goes on along the minus strand of NC_079911.1, from coordinate 19,065,557 downwards.
TTTGGGTGAACTTATCAGAACCTCATCAAGGGTTAAAAGCAACTCATAAACCGTGGAGGAATCTAAATGACTTGTTTGTGTTTTTCTGACCACAGAGCAATCAGACAGGAAATGTGGAGAGAGGTCCAGGCAGAGACGGAGCTCATGTGGGCTGCGGGTCGGGCTTCAGACCCGTGCGGTCACGCTGGTTTCTTCAAACTAAAACCCGACAGCACCCTGCTTCGTTCCTTCATAAGCCCCTCTTCACACCTACATGCAGCATGCTTCACATGAGAAATTCAACACAGTAAAGAAGAACCTCACATGCACTTTCAAGTTTCCAATGATGAACAACCCCAATTTATCATCGACGTAATGCAAAACCTAAAGAACGACTGTCATCACTTCAGTGGGAATATTATAATGTTGTTGTTTAAAGTGAACAGATACCACAGCGAACCTGCCCCAAACCTCAGGCGCCGCTCCGTGCACGTATTTCAAAGGGGGCTTTTTGAATCCGGGCTGGAAACAACCTTAAGAATGTAAAAGAGAGAAGTGCGTGCGGTCTGGAGCAATCTCCTACCTTCGGTCCTGCTGAACCGACTCAAAACGGTAGAAATTTTGGTTTGGAAGCGGATGGGGGGACACATGGAGACCTGTGCGATTCCTCTCATTTCTTTAGTGCAGAATACCATGTGGTTTCACCGCAGTCTGAGATGCTTCAGCGTCTTTAAGTGCTTCTCGAACAGACGGAGATTAACCGCAAGACACGAGGAACTGTTTAAGAGAGTCCATGTTCAGGGTTTTAAACAATAAAACATTAACGTTTCTCTGCGTCAAGACTAATTAAAGTTTATTTGTGAGCATCACTGAACAGGACGTTTCATGCCCACTCATTACTTTGCCAAATGCACGGGACAGATCAACCAAAAAAATGACAAATCTGTCATTTATTCATTTTCACGTTCATCGTTTTTTTTAGTTAAAGGTCCAAGTGTGTAATTTTTTGGAGGATCTATAGACCCCTTTCTCGCCGACGTCACGCTTACGTCACGGCACCAGCTGGAGGCAAAACAAAGGGAAAACTGGACAAACCAGCACAGATTCGGCTAGTACATAAGGAGTTTAAAATATCATCTGTTGTGTTAGTGCCACAATCGACAGAATACGGTCTCCAATTTGATATTTTAACACATTCCCCAGCCATTGTCAAACAAAAACACTGACAACAGCTGTAGTTAAACACAATAAAACGAGCGGACTGAACAGAAACGATCATTAAACATGCTCGCGTTTCACTTCATAACAGTTACCTAAGATTAAAAACGACTATATGTCGTTATGATTTGGGTATGTTTCAAAAAATATCTCGCGTATGCCTAAATCATAAACTGGGGAACAATGTTATTTTTCAAATAGCGTTAACTTTTGAACGCATAGGGTATGCTCGCTAACTTTGTTGGTTATACAACTAGCAGTTAACTATCGGCCACAAACTAAACATAAAAGAAACTGTTTGTCATCTATTTTTAGTTGTCACAAGTGCATTAGTATAAAGGGAGAGGGAACAGCGAGAAGGCTTATGTTATGTGTCAGGTTTGTGTTCAAGTAAACGGTCCTAGACAGTGAGTGACATTACATGTTAAAGTTTAATCAGATCTTTTTCGAGTCATTGTCAAAAAGCAAGCAAACAAAACGTGCTCCCTAGCATTAGTAATGTGGTCAGAGGGATCTTTCTGCCTCCAGTTAAGCTCCACCCACAAAAACGCGTCACAATGTTTACTAACAGGAAAGGCGTCTATTGACAGAAATGCAATATAACATACATAACTATTTCTAACTAAACTAACTAAAACTAACTAATAACTAAAATATGGCAAGATTATGATTGAAATTGAACATCTCTAAATGCAGTGGTACACACAGTAAAGCGTTTAAATGAGTTGAGATGAGAGTACCGCGGTGTTCTGGGTGGAAGACTTTCTAATGGCTCTCTGGGAGCCTGTGCAAACGTTCATCTCCTCTAAACACAATGTTATCTTAATAGTAAAGTTTTAGTGCGGCGATTTCGCTGATGATCTTTGCAGATTCACTGACTCTGAAAAACCCACTGAAACACTTTAATGGAAGAGTCCAGAGCCATTGCACAATCTCTAACCTCGACATTTCCTTCCACGACTCCAGAATATCAGTCTTGCTATTTAGTATAAAAGCTGTTTTAAATCAGATACAGATCGTGTTAAAAATGTAAAATAAATTCGTGACCCTGGACCACAAAAGCACGGGAACATTTTTAGTAATAGCCAAAAATACAATAAACGTGTCAAAATGACTGATTTTTCTTTTATGCCAAAAATCATTAGGATATTAAGTAAAGATCGTGTTCCATGAAGATATTTTGTAAATTTCCTACCCTAAATATATCAAAACTTCATTTTTGAGAGTGATATGCTATGCTAAGGACTTCATTTGGACAACTTTACAGGCGATTTTCTCAATATTTTGATTTTTTTGCACCCTCAGATTCCAGATTTTCTAGTAGGACGGTCAAATATCCGTCCTCTCCTAACAAATGGAAATTTAATTTATTTATTTAATCAGCTTTCAGATGATGTAAAATCTCAATTTCGAAAATTGACCCTTAAGACTGGTTTGGTTGTACAGGGTCACATTAGCGCTGGTCAACACAAATAAACGCCGTCAAGAAATAGTTTAACCTAACAATGAAAAACCATCACGCTATTCCATACCTGAAGACCGTATTCTTCCGCAGAAGCAAAAAAGCAGAAGATTAAACAAGAACTGACACTATCGAGCAGAAAACAAGCACAATAAACACCATAAAAGCTTTACAAAAAAGGTCATATCACTGTTCTCCTAAAATCAAATGATATCTTTGTATGAGAAACAGAACTTTTCCCAAATCTCATGCGTTGACATCAAAAATGTTCACAGAAGAAAGTCACACAGTTATGAAACTTTTTGTGAAATATTCTTCGAGCCAAACTCTGACTCGTGATCGTGCCACAGAAACACAGTGTCCAGGACAACCGACAGCGTTCACGCTCTCTCAACCCTCTTCAGATACAACGGAACAAACAGTGCCGATGTGCGCCGAGAGGCTCATAAATACACGCTACAATCCAGACATCTTGAGTGCATTAGAACTTGCGCGCCCGGTCACGAGAAGAGGCCGCCTGGAGGGACGAGACCTCCTAACCGAACAGCTCTTCCCCATCTGCAGGCCCTACTGTCATATTCATGTACACAATCCCTGATCTTATCTGGAGAATGATGTGATTTCTCTGAGACTCAGAACCCATGTGAGTGGATGTCGGTGTGTGTTCTCGTACCTCAGCAGCGACAGACTGAGATTTCCCACGCAGGCTTTAATTTTGTTTTGTGCCTCCAGGTGCGTCATGGAGTCTGTGGCAATTCCGTCGATGGAGAGCACGATGTCTCCCACGCTGATCTTAGCTTTAGCCGCTTTCCCTCCATCCGTCAGCTACACAAACAAACACACAGGTAAGAGAAGAGTTACACAGTGGCAATAAAAAACACAACAAACGTGACTGAAATGTTGATTCTGATTCGCTACGCATCACAGTGTGCTTTAAATTGAAACCGTACACCGAAGCAGACACACCAAGAGGCCACCGTCGACACGCGACTGATGCTCTGATGACCTTTGACCCCATTGGCCCCAATTGAAGAGAGTCCGTCAGATGATAAAGACGGATCTCAGTCCTTTGATGCTGAAGTGCATGAGACACTCAGAGCGAAAAACTACCTGCAGTAGACGTGGCTGAGCAGAGAGAGAGAGAGAGAGAGAGAGAGAGAGAGAGAGAGAGAGAGAGAGATAGAGGACAAACTAACAAAAACACAAAGCTCCACACCGAGGCAGCCATCCACGGCACCATCTTAGGAATATTTTTAAAAAGAGAATTTATACAAAAGGTTTAATAAAAGAAACTTTCCTTATCAAAAGTGAAATGCACACATTGTATCGGATTCAACACAAATCCTGAGTGACACCGTTATCAAATGACCTTTCTGCTGCCATTGAAGCGTGATGTCTTCTGTGTTCTGCGATCTATTATGTGTGTTAAACTCTCTGACACAAGCTGGTGTTCTGATTCACAGGGTGGGTAGCATGTGAAATCGGACAGTCTTCTTCACGTGTCAGGCAGGTCTCGGTTATGTGATTATTTAACCAGGCATGAAGAACATCAATCCTTCAGCACCTCTGAACCTCAACAACAGTAAACTACAACAACAAAACGCCTATAAATGAATGACTGGATATTGTTGACTTATTAAATTATTATGTTCCCTTAAGAACGTATTGCAAAGGAATAGTTCACTCATGCTCAGTGGTTAGAGCATTGCGCTTGCAACACCAAGGTCATGGGTTCGATTGCACATACTTAGAAACAAATGTATAGTATAATGCAACGCGAGGACCTTTGGATAAAAGAGTCTGCCAAATGCATAAATGTAAATGTAAAAATGAAAAATCTCTTAGAATTTACTCACCCTCATGCCATCCAAAATGTATGTCTTTGATATGTCTTTAGTTAAACACAAACCAATACGTTCATTATCAAATTATATTTTATGTATATATATTTTTAAAACTATAGAAATTAAATTATATAAAGTGTAGGGGTAAATTATCATTTTTTGGGATGACATATTCCTATAATAAGGACATGCATGACGTTTAATATCGTAAGTAAAAAAAAAGCTAAAGATCTGTTATAGAAGCTAAAGAAGTTTGTCGTAGATTTTAACATTTGTGCAACAAAACACGGTGCACTTTTTAAACAAAAAAAAACTCTGGCTGTGTGCCAAATTAAAAGAAATACAAAAACAACACGATTATGACGTTGTCTATTCCACAAAATGCAGAGAAACAATTTAAAATTAAAGTTTGCGATTTAAGAAAACAAATGTTATTCGGGGCTGGAAAACTTGTTTTTTTGTCTGTAGACTAACGCGCACTGATGAATCGTGCGCCGCAAGGAATGTATATTAGGAATGTAAACGGGGAAACAGGAAATGTTTGAAAAGTCTTTCATCTTGACATGAGCAGTAAAATATGCCACATCACTTACACACGCAGCGGGAAACTAAAACTAGAGGTCACACAACTTTCTAATTCATGAGCACAAATCCACCTCAAGGTCACACATACCCATTCAAAGACACAACTGCACCTCAAAGCCCGAATCTGATGTAAGGGTCCACAGAGACCCCAGAAGAGAAAAACAAACAGACGAGAGAAGTGGGGTCCTCACCAGGTCACAAGAACATGTCCTAAATACACATGGTGTAGTGTGTACGACAGCCAGAGGTGATGTAAACTATAAATTAAACCTCAGCTTCATGAACCCAAATCCCAAAAGTGGCTCATTTCACTTTCACGTGGCCCCCTTTTCCTCTCCAGCACTACGAATGCATTCCGTCCACCTGAAATGAAACGAACAGGACAAACATCCATTGTTCGATTTAAAACGAAGCTGAACGCTTTTCATTACATGTGTTTGGCAGATGAGAATCTCTAGAAAGCCAAATGGATGAGATATCTGCCCTCTTCCACTTGGCAGACGGTTCACGCACCGCAGAGGCCACGCTGGTTGAAGCCGCTCAGTTTTATGTCGGGCAGTAAACGGTAACGATCGGTTGGTGATCGTCCTTTTATAGCCACACGAGTGTCGAGGGCCACATCAAACATGCTCGCGTATCACAGCGCGAATAAGAAGAGCAGTCACAACAACTCATGAGATTCCCATGAGACGTGTAAACCTGCATGTGCAGAAATATGCACAGCTATATGAATGATTACAGAGAAGCAGTTCCGAGCAATTGACAAAGAAAAAAACACCACATGTTGTTAACCAGAGACGTGAGTTACGCTAAACAGGACAAAACAAGGACACAAACGTTCATTTCAGTTTCCTCATGGACGGCAGCCAAACGCTTCCATCTGCGTCTCTCTTTGGAGATTAACCACAATCACACGAATCGAATTGAGGTGAAATTCCTCATAAAAATACTTGATGATATACCTATGGATCATCATTACCTCTGAATCCGTCAAAACCTCATCCACACAACTCTAACTTATCCACAAAGATCGCCATGAGGATACTGATTAATACAAATGTTAATAAAGCATTTTGGGGGAAAAAATGTGGAATGGTCAGGCAAGGGCTAGGCTCTTCTTTGTCACATCACGGCGCACCACACATTACAGGAGCAAAATGATTCAATCTAGGATTATTTCTCCTCGTGTTTGCGGTCTCTCACAGTTTAAAACTCGTATAAGATTTTAAAAAAGCTTTTGGTGTGGCCCCAGCATTAGTCGCTTTGGATAAAAGCGTCTTCCAAATGAATAAATGTAAATGTTTCTGTTAAGATATAGAAAATACTATTAGGCCAGTATAAAAACAATAAAAGTCTATTGCAAGTCCCCACAAAGTTACCAAAACAAAACAAACATTCAGTCAAGTGTATTAAAACCACAACTGTGTTTGTGTCTTACGCCGGGATGCGATGATGTAACGCATCTATCTCAGTTTCAGTGAAACACCTGGTTGGAAACCTGCATTCTCTGAATGTTCGACACGATGACATAATGTTTCTCTGAGAAGTTTCCCTGTTCCTCATAAGGCAACCATAGACACATTAAAGCCCTTTAACAAGCGTCCACACAACTGTCTCCATCGAGCAGACATCTTAAAAATGTGAAGAGCAGAAGAGCTTCATTCACAAGCCCCCGGGAGAGAAACCCCACGGCATTTCAATCGCCTTTAGTGAGGCCCGGGGGGAAACTTTGGCAAGGAAAAGATGAGTTTGAGTCTAAACTACAGTACGAGTGTGGTCTTAATATGTTGACAAGAAAATCTAGCATCAAGCAACAACCTTTATTGATCTAACTATAGAGATTAACGGAGACCAAAGTAACTGTTCCACTAAATTTTCAAGAGGAATTATGGGACATAACCTATTAGTTTTTGAACGTTGCTCATATTCAGGGTCAGGAGTTTGATCACAATATCACAATAATAACTGAGAAAACACAACTTCCATAGCAACACAGACCAAAAAACCTTCTAACGGGTAAGAAGAGAGAATTTTCAATCAATCCAGCATTGTGTTTGCAACGCAAAGGCTGAGGGTTCGATCCCTAGATAACACTTACAGAAAAAATTTATAGCTTCAATACACTTATTCGTTTTGGATAAAAGCGTCTCCCAAGCACATCAATGGACATTTAAGTGGTAAAATGCAGTGGGAAACACTAGCATCTGATGCCAAGGCTAAATCTTTCTTTATTTTCCCAGTCTTAACAAAAGCAGAGTATGAGGGCTGGTTAAAACTCAGATTACATCCAGCCGTCCTGCCAACAACCCCAAACCCACACAAACCCACAGAAGCTATAAATCAGAGAGAGAGGAGCAAGCCAGCGGGACATGATAGATGAGCTTTCATTCATTTCATTATTCAAACCAGATCACCTCACTATAAAGCTAAACATTTTATAGAGGTAACGATCCTATTAGGAGTTTACTAGGACTGACGTTCATTCAATTCAATTCAACTCAACTCAATTTTATTTATATACCGTTTTTACCTTTTTCATTGTAACAAACAGCAGATTCAACAGTACAAAATCACCATCATGGTGCTTATTGCTTAAAACTGCAAAGCAATACTTTCCTTAAGTCTCAAATGATGCGATGAGTTATTTATTTTTAGAATCATTCTTCAGAATAGCAGAGTCACTCTTTTTATTACTAGAAATAACATCTGAATGAATGAGTTCTGAATGCTCAAAAATAACGTTTCATGAAGACATTACCATATTTGGTATTATACGTTTGAAGGAGAATGATTTAGAAGGTTTCCTGCAAATGTGTTTGATTAGATCAAAGAGAAAACCAAACGTTTCAAATGATCAGAAATCGTACAATCAGTTCAGGATGAAGAAGCAACATGACCTGCAATAAACCTCTGTCTGGACAGCTCCACCCTTCTTTCATCTGGACTAAATATCTCAGTGATTCAGGGTTCAGAGTAACTGAACTATTTTTGAAATGAAAAAATGAAGCTGAAAGAGATCACTGAAAGGCTCTCAACAGTAATTTGTTGAAAATTTCACTTGGTAGAAGCCAAATGAGGCAGATGCCAACATGGACATGTTACAACAAAACCACCTCAACCACCACAAGCCATTCATTTCTAAATGTAAAAAAATGGAGCTTTTAATTGACCAAAGAGCGGTACGAGATGATTAAGAATCAGTATGAAAAGTACAAAAGTACTTTCTTATCAGCAACACCATGCAAATCATGTAGAGTCCAAACCAAAACACACCTGACGTAAATTCCTCCACGAAGCAACAACGACTGATATGCACTGCGTTCAAGTGATTTGTCTACACGTGGAGTCCGAATTTGACACCGACTGCGAGTTGTCTAATCAACACTTGTCTCGTTTATCTGAAATATGAGGTCATCCTAAAGTCAGTGGACTACAAATATGCGAAAGAACAACTAACGAGAAAAATCTGACATCTCTAAACCACTTTCTGTTCCTATACAAACCTTGCATTCATTTATTAAAGTGAGACATTGACGCTTTTAAACCTTCTTTTATTGAAATATAATAACATATTGTATGTTTTCTCAGTTTTACTGTTGCGTTTTATGTCATCCAGCACACAGGTATCTATCAAAAATTCAGACTTTTGATGACAAATAAACATGCGACGCTGAGAAAGGGTAAATATAGTTGATTTACAAATACTATTGAAATTATAACAAAATAAATCTGGTTGAAAATATGCAGTTACAATCTTCATTTATTTAGAATATTATACACTTATTTAAACATGCTGGACATGGTAGGATGTAAACAGGTATATAATATTCAAAAAACCATCCAGATTTAAAGCAACACTTTATAGTTTTTCGACCTTAAAATAATGTCTCTTTACTGGACGAATTCTACTGCCGCTGCTAGCTGAGCAGCCTCCTCGCGGCTAAAACCATAGTGCGATGGTTTCCAAACAACTTTCCTGCATTTGCCGGTTTCATCAGCTTAGTAAACAAATTCAAGTGTATTGCGCTGCCCACTAGAAGCTTATACAGCGACATTATTTACGACACTGGTAACAGACAATTGCGCTTATCAACCACATGGGGGAGCCATGAGCAAAAGTTCTATAGTGCTGCTTATAAATAAATATACTTAACAGACCATAATGTAGTTGTTTAGTGTTTCATTGGTCGCAGTATTTTTAACATGCTGCTCCACACTTTTACCCTAAAACTGCTCTACTGACCAACTCTGGAGTCTGGAGATGAAACTAGTCCATGTGTTTTCTATGACTGCTGGTCTTATAATTGGGCTCTGTGTGTTTGCTCCCAAAAATGACAAGTTAGAACGTGCCACAAAACATCTTACAGACTCTAAAGTCAAAGCCACAAAGCCTTAGTTGACTTTTATTTGCCGAAAGCCGCAGTAACCTTTCAGTGGAATTATTCTGAGCTGTGGGAGCCGCACACCAGCCCAACAGGACTGACCACTTGATCCTGGACAGACCAACAACCGAGCCTGACCTGCAAGGTTCATATTCAGTAGAGAATGTTACCATCGAATCCCTCAGAGAAAAGCAAATGTACTTGGATTGTGATGTACATTGCCAAGCTGAAAGGACAAAAAACATTACAAGTACTTCGTATTACTCATGCCATACATTACAGGTCTTCGGAGGCTATAAAGCCGGGAGTGCAAATCATGACAGAGCTTTTCTTTTTAGGCGAACTATTACGCATAAAAATTTACATTTTATATTTACACCATCACTCTTAAGATAACAGCCAAAATACTGAAACCCTTTATGGAATCCGTAAGCTATTCGTCACAGACATGTGCCCAGTTTTTGTCTCTGGAAATCTGAGGCCGACGCGGCCCACTGGACGCCATTCATCTTCCAGTTCCTGTTCTTTAAAAACACCTTCTGCTTATGCAAGTCTAGATTATTGTTCTGAATGGAATCTAGCGTTTCCCTCAAACAATAACAGTCCCTAATACACACATTCAGTCACGGAGACTAAACGCTATGCTACAAGACATTCCGCTCTTTTCTGGGTGACACAAACATGGCCGTATGTGAAGTGGGGTCAGAGGATTGTCCATCTGGGAATAAAAAAGTTCAACACGAGCAGACGACTAAAATTAGAGCAGATTTGTTCAGTGTGAGTATCAAATGTCAGGCGGACACAAAGCAGACGCTTTCTGAGGATGATGGGAAGGGGTTTTGAGAACGGAACGGAGAGGCAGAACCTGGACTGAACCGTAGGGTGTGAGGAAACGACCAGCAGCAGAACTGGAATATCACAACGTCAGGCTGCGATCGCACTGCGATGATCCAGTGTTACCAAAAAAGGAGCATTTTAAGATTAGGTAGACAGGAACAAGCCTCACGGACACCTACTGCTTCCTTCCTCTGATAATTCCTGCTGGAACGTCCCAAACTGCAGCGGTTTCGAAATCTAGTGAGCTTCTTTACTGTCCACGGTATCGTAAAGCTAAGCTACAACTCGAATTCAAGATTGTAAAATAGGATTAGTGATTTAAAATGCTCAACATATTATTAATACACTATGGCCCGGTTTCAAGGCTAGTCCCAGACTAAAATGAATGTGTGACCCGTCTTAACTGAATATAACTTGCCCAGAAATGTCTTTATAACAATATATCTGTGCCATTGTTTTGTTTCGAGATGCAAACCAGTAATGTTTTCTTCGAAGGCATTTTTATAAAAGCGACATAAATATCTCAAATTCAACTAAGGCCTGTTTCTGTGAAACCGGGTCTATATGTGTCAGCTAAAAAGCACATAAATATATTTTATATTTATAGTATCATATTAAAGACAGTACATTTATCAATATTAGGGCTGTCAAACGATTGATCGCGATTTCTCGCATCCAGAATAAAAGTTTGTGTTTACATAATATGTCTGTGCACTGTTAACTTTGTATTCCTAAAAACCTGCATATAAACATAAAAATATTAAATATGTATATATAATTTCAATATATATATAAAAATATACATGTAAATATTTCCTAAATATGTATACATGTACCGTATGCGTATGTGTTTATAAATATAAAATGAATATGCACAATGTACACACATATATTTTGTAAACACAAACTTTTATTCTGGATGCCTTTGATAGCCCTAGTGTTCATTGTTTATTAAAATCATCATGATTCTTTCAATTTTCCAAAGATGAAATTGTTATTGCTCAGAGATTGGAGTTCTCACCTGTGTTTGATTTAAGTATTAACTAAATCTCAGATGTTTCTCCTAAAATTGCTTAGAAGAAATAAAAACAAACAAATGAGACGGTTGTTGAAGTCCATGAAGTGTATGAAGGTGTCAAATGAATGTAGATTGTTGAGGTAAAATTGTCTGGATTTGGGTAAATTTACTGAGAAATGTTTGGGCTCATAATAAGATCTTCAATAGAATGCAATAAAATTTTGATGGAGACATTTGTAAGATTTCTGTCTCTTTTCTTAAGAGAAATATCTGAGACGCCGATTATTTTACCTATACAATCTACATTTATTACAAACGCTGGTGTGAATTCATGCATAGCCAAACAAGCCACAACCAGTTTCTCACACGAATAAGACATAAAATCTCAACCTCCTTCAACTATAATCAGGTTTTATTGTAGATTTCACAACCTGTTTCTGACTAAACTTGCCTCTGTTACTAAGCGACCGGATGTGTATTGATTCAGCACGCTCTGAAGAAATGTCACAACAGGCTCTCATGCTAGTTAATCATTCTCAATGAGATATCTCACGAACCAGCCAATCGAAATAAAGACTTTGCATAATGACGTAATGATAATTCGTATTGGCATTAGAAGATACAATCGCCATGGAAACATTATTATGAGATGTCTGCGAGAAGACACAAAGATGAGGTGGACGCACGTAGACAACGTGATTGATCGTGAGGTTCATTTAAGCAAAATCAATGATGACTTTTGCAATGCAGATTATATCAATCACAGTTTACGTGTTGTGAAGTTAACCCAAAGTCAGCAAATGACAATTTTATGTTTCAAACAGAGATGGCGACAGAGAGGCAAAAGTTATGGATTGCAGCTTTAAACTCCATAATGATTTACATGAGTGTAAATGAGAAAATGTTGTGTTTTATTGGCCTCGCTCAAGATCAGATTTTAAAAATATTTTGTTCCCCACACCTCCCACATCTAAAGGTCAGAGACCACGAGGTCATAATAAAGTTCTTCAGCATTGCTCACCCGTTTAGTGTTTGAGTAAATCACTTACTGAGACGTTCTTCTGTTGACAACGGCTCCCATAATAGAGTCTTGCTGTTATGTCTAAGACTGAGAGGATCTATTAAAATTTCACGTTGATAGATTTGGGGCTTGGATAAACTCAGAAAAATCTCTCAAGGGCCATTTGCTATGGAGAAATGCAACAGATGTGAAGTTTCTGAACAACTGTTTTGCCTTGAGGGTTTCTCGCTCAGCACTTCTTCTCTCACAACACAGTTAAATCAAACTCGGACGTAACAACACGTACTTTATTTCGGGCAGATTTCCCATTTCTGCCTTAGCAGCTGTCGCTTTCTATCTCTTTCTGTAAAGGTAGCACAAAAACACTTTACAACATTCCAGATCCTGGGTCGATCTTCTCAAAGGCACCGATCAGAAGACAGCACAGCAAACCATCGACTCAAAGTCTAAATACAAACATGCTAAACAACATCGTTGATAAGTTAATTCAACTCTTAGTTTTTGAAATCTAGCAAAATAAATAACATCACACCCAGTTTAATGACACTGAAATTGAAAGGAAACTTGAGTTTTATTGGCACCACAGCTATGCAAAGACGCACTCTAACCACGTACAACAGTTATTTATGCACGACTGGACTGCATGCATTCAATGCGCTGGCTCAGCATTTGCATCTGTGTTTGCGTACTCGCCGCGTTTTTGGTCCGACACATCACTGAAAGCGCCGATTCTAGGTCTTAAGACTGAGAAACAAAGGCAGCTCTGTGGTTCTGTGCCTTTGACCACGGCAATATCAACACTTCACTGCCGCTCCAAAAGAAACACGGGCAGCACCCGTCTCAACCCAGTCAGTTCAGGATGACAACGGGTCTTAAAGAGATTGATTTTAATTTTCGGGTGAACTTTATTTACTGACCCTCGTGTCATTCTAAACCTGTATGAACACAAAATGTAGATATTGAGAAGCATGTTGGTAAACAAACAACATCCATTGACTTCAATTGCTTGGACTGGAACATTTCTCAAAAGATAAATGACCATTTTTGTTTTGGGGTGAATCGTGCCTTTAATGAACGCTGGCATGCTCAGTTTCTCAGCCGGATGGGAAGGTTTCAAATTAAATGGTCACCATTATTAAATGAATAGTGTTGATGCAAATCGTTCGACTCCAGTAGGTTGCATTGCATTTGCAGACATAAATCAAAGTCAATTTGAACTTAAATACTTCTGAAAATGAGGAAGAAGGTTTGATTTCCACAGCCCTACTCACTGTCTTCGTTAACTGTCAGGTTTTATACATTAGGAAGTCCTAATGATTGTCGATACATGATCCAATATTACATTGGATACTTGCACAGCTCGTTGTTTTATGTCCAAACCTCTCTGTCTTTTATGTTGCGTTTGGGTCATAAATCAAACACTGCATGTCTTTACCTGCGTGTAAATCAAACCGCTCACCGAGACCAAAAAATCCAGAGAACTGCATTCTGTTTCAAACCATCCGAACTTCAGATTCTTTCTCCAAACCATATGTTGGAGAATATTATTTACACCATCCCTGTGATATTCCTCCTCAAAGCTGGAGATGCCAATCAACATTTGAGTTTCTTTCAGAAACCTGTTTCTCACAGATGTCACGACTGCTTTAACCACAAACCCTAAAAGCCCATTATATACGGTTTGTGGCAAAAGCATTTGTGACACCAGGACACGAGGAAAGGGTTTCTGGAAGAAACTCAAACTGGCAGCCAGTCTTGGCTTGAAATGAAGTTTGCCTACGAATGTGTTGCGTGACCTTCAGGTCTGGACACATTCAGGGTGCGGTTCCAGCCGTCCATTCAGACCTTCGCTCAATAAAGAGGTAAATACGGTTGAATGTGTGACGTAAAGGGAAAATGTGTATGAATCGACAAAGAAGCTGAATGCTTCAAATAAACAGCACTACCAAATAAGGACAAAGATGTCAAATGAAAGCTCCCAGTTTTCCGCTAGACATTAAGCTCAGTCCCAGGCTGTTGGTCGCTGTATCTCCCCCTCTCCGCGGCCCAGAGAGTATAAATAACTTCTAACAGGAAAGAGCCATTATGTCCCGTTGGGACGGGCTGTAGTGGGCAGCCTTGAAGAACGTCGGAGTCCTGCATGCAACGAGCCGTGCCAAGGCGCAAGACCACTTCAAAGGAGGGCACTGGCACTCATACATCACCGCTCACCTCCGCGCTCCCTTGAAATCGTCGAACCCCGCGGCTGCAGAGGAACACCGCGCCCCTGCGTAGCCCAACAGAAAACATTCAGAGGTCCTATTAATACTTCCACCAGATAATCCATCCATGCTTATCGTGGACAGCTTTCGTCCGGGCAGAGGTATGGCGTTCGGTCGGGGTGGGAGGGGAGATCAGTTCTCAACCCACACCGGCTCTTTTACGCTCCGTTCTTATGCAATGACATGTTTGCATGGCATGCGAGGTCACACTTTCCACTCCATGCCGAGATATCTAAACTACCCCATAAAAGGGTCTACGTTCTCTGAGAAGCCCACAGGAGCGCTGGGACAGTGGAAACGACACATTTAAATAACAAAGGACATAAACATGCTGATATATTAACCGTGATGGAAGCCAAAACCGTCGCTATCCATTAGACGCCACTGAGCCGTGGATGCAAAAGGGTCAAGTGAGATCTGTACCAAATGTACCAAAAGACTACATCCAGCACTAACCATTCATCAAAGTATGGCTTATTCTCCACTTGTAGAGCCCATGCCAACATCTTCTCACTCAACGCACGCCAGGCGGTGACGACTGCCAAAGCTGAGCTCAGATTTACGGGCACAGAGCTTCCAGGAGTTTAAAGTCTCCACTTGAACGTTAGGAGTGCAGTCGGTGCGCTGGATCTCCTGTGCAACCTCAACAGACAGATTCATCTCCATCCTATGTGACGCATCAGAGTGCATGTGGAAGCCATGTGAGCAACCCAGGACCATGTCTCGGGGCTGTCCTACACTTCCACACGGATGCTAAGATCAACTGGAAATACGCCGATTAAATAAACCAGATGGTCTGTGTTTGAGCAGAACTGTTTTCTTGAAGCGGTTTTACGGCAAAAACTAAATCCAGCACCAAACAAACACATTGACTTTCAGCCTTAGTCTGACATTTTTGATTTCCTGTGGCGATGAACCTCACCGCCGACAGATGCTTGCTTTCCGGGTGGTATATTTGGTAACAATGTCCAAATATTAAACAAGATAACCTCGCGTACGGCATTTGAATTAAAGTCAACATAAAACGTTTGTGGCATGCAACGTCTATCGGTAAAACCGGATATTAAACAAATAAAAATGTACGGCAGTATTTTGTTTTATCAGAGACAATGCAAAATAGTGTGCACGGTCCAGAACCTTATGTTTGCAGTCAAAACAATCAGCATGTGTGGTCTCTGTTTCAGAGGCTCAGCTCTTTGGGGATTTTCGGTGCACACTAATGTAAAAATGGCTTATTTTAAAGGGACAGTTCACCCAAAAATGAAAATTCTGTCATCATTTACTTGCCCTCGAGTTGTTCCAAATCTGTATACATTTCTTTGTTCTGATGAACACAGAGAAAGATATTTGGAAGAATGATTGTCACCAAACAGTTCTTGGACCCCTTTGACTACCATAGTAGGAAAAATTACTATTTTTTAATTGTTCTGTTGAACACAAAAGAAGATATTTTGAAGAATGTAGGAAAGCAAACAGGCGTTTCAGGCAGGTCTGGGTGAGCATTCGCTTTAAGATAGAATGCATCTTTTGTTCCGTCACTTTCATTTGTGCAATTTTACAGGTCAAATACATGCATGTGCAACTTATAACACACCAAAGACACAGAAAAACACGTATTCGCGCCATATGAACCCTTTAAATCAAAAGAAAGACTGTAACCTCAACAACATTTCTAGCTCTATGTAGCACCTGGATGTTCCTCTGAGAACACGAGTGATGCGCAAAGATGTGCAAAGCAAGCAGCCAATCATGGCTCATGAAAGTTAAACTACAACCTGTCCCAACATCCTATTGTGTAAGACAATACTTCAGCAAGGTAAAACTGAGGACTGAAGAGATCGCAAAGATCCTTCACGAGACATCCTGGAAACGCAGACTCACCTTGGAGATGGTGAGGGGCATGCTGAAGTCTTTCCCACCCTGAAGTCTAAAGCCCCAGGGTGAAGGTCCGATCAGGGTCACGCTGTAGCTGTTGCTCATGGTCAGACGGGTCACAGTCCCAGGGACGGTTCAGGAAAGGACGAGTTCTACCAAAGTCCAATTCACAGCCTGAGAAACAAGAACAGAGATTTCCACAACATTAATATCACAGCAAGACACTTAGTTAAACATTTATCGTGGAAACCAAAAATGATCTACTGACGCCTGACGGAAACACAATCTTTTGCCTGCAGAGATAAGTTTGTAATATTCAGTCAGATGTGCTATTTTTTATGTAATCTAAAGTCAACAGCAAGTGAGCTGGACTAACTTTAATAAGTAACATGAAAAGACAGGGCTAAAAAATCAAGAATTGAATCAAGTGTATACCTGTAAAATGGATTTATCTGGAAAACGTAACAGGACTTTATAAATAAACCCGAGGACGAGGTGGTTCACAGTCTAAACATATCTCCCAAGTACAGATAACACAAAAGAGCGGTCTCTATTTATATAAAGGTGATGGCCGGGTGGGGGGCATTCTTGTTCCACACAGTCAAGTATTTTAAGAGCTTGTGGGTAGGCAGTCGTTGTTATGGTAAAACCCTAGTAAAATCCTGCACCAGCCAAATACAAACATTCCCGAGGAACGGATTAGAGTCGGGGGGGGGGGTTGCAGGAATGTCCCACGGCCCTAATTGTGACCGTTTTAGCCACGTTAACATCATCGACCGTCCTGTTTTACAGTGTCCAAGAAGGCTGTGAATTCATCAGTTTCTGAGAGGATGGTGCCCTGCGGGACAGGTTTGAAAATGCGTTTTCGACCATTGAGAGTTTCAAAGAGGCGGGTCAATGTGACCTTTCAGGATCTGAATTAAATTTGCGGCACGACTGCTTCGTTTCAAACTCCACACCCTCGAAACACATTTACACATTCCTATCCATCAAAGTTTCCATTAGAGCTTTTCTCTAGCGTGCAGGAACCCCGAGGAACGCATGAGTGTTATTTATATAGCAGGCTGTGATTTTCCAGCGCTCGGTTGGATTGACATTAATTGGACATGTGGAAAGATGAGGGTTAATGAGAGTTAATGAGCAAATCTGTGTGGACGACAACAGGCAGGTTCAAAAAAAGGCCAAGATGCTACGCAATATCACAAAGAAATCGACAGATATATGGTACAATGCCAATGGTATTCGATAAATCTTTATGTTCTGTGAAAGACAAAAATGCCCATAAGTTAAGTATATTGTTAGAGGACTTATTTGTGGAGTAAAGCCATTGTGTCACTGTATACACTTTTTATTTGTCTTCATTTATTTATTTCAATGTATCTTACTTTTGTTTTGTGCTGCTACATGGTTGTATTGATTTGAGATTTACGATTTGCTGTATTATATGGCATTTTGTTTCTTTGTCTTGATTTAAGAAACAATAAAAGAAAAACAATTACAATCACATAGACAATTAGTTAGTAGGGCTTAGTAGGGAATCTTGCATTTTTTATATATTATATCATTCTAATTTATTTTATATAATAATATTTTATCCTCATTTCTTTACTGTTTTTCTTTACCGTCTCTTTTACAGCATTTCTTTTCTGTAAAGCTGATTAGCAACAATGCAAATTGTGAAAAGCGCTCCAGAAATAAACCGTATTCATTTCATTATCGTATAACAGCTATGGACAAGAAGTTAGACTAAGATAATAAAAACTTGAAATCAAACTTTATCAGTGACTCGTGTGATGAGTCTGTTATTGGATGTGTTGTCATGGCATCATATGTGATGCAACACGTTGTTTTGAACCAGCTCTGGGTGCAGTTCCAGAAGCATTGTGTTGAGAATATGCTGAACACACCAAAGGAATCAGTTTTCCACGCCTGAAGCCACAAGCCCTGCATGCGATTCTACAGCAAACGCTTTTCTAATTTCAGACAGATCGCCATTTACAATTACCATAAGGGTTACACTCAATAGAGACTCAAAAGTTGACAACTTTAAAATGACTTATTCTCTTGGCCAAACGTACTGATCACATCGGTCACAAAGTAGCAAAGCTATTGGACTATTGCCTATGATGTTTTGACCACAACTTCCTGTTTCAACAGGAAATAAGTTAACATGTATTCTTGTGTATATTTAAAATATGAATATATAAACTATAAATCTGAATAAATAAACTAGATATAACATATTATAACAATAAGAACGATTGAGCTGCTTTAAAGCAGTCATTGTCTCCACACAGTGTTCACATGGCCAAAACTGTGTGCTCTGACATCTGACGACTTGCACGTCCATCACCGTGAAAATGAAAAAACTACAACTGTGTGAAAACCGACACGCCTTTCCGCTGATCTGTCAATTACAAACTGGTTTTCCCATGATGTGAATACTGCCAGGTTGCATGGCGATGAGAACGACATAATGCCAAGGGCGCACCCTGGAAAGCCAACAGCCAGCTGCCCAATAATTACAAAGTCAAACAACATATACTAATTTCTGTTTTTCCTTAAAATGGAATGATTAATTTCTTTAACATCAAAGCCAAGCGTCACATTTGCCAGCATGGAGCCTCTGGAAAGATCCAGTTATGGAATACTGACCTAATACGCTCAATGCAAACTCTATAATAATGCACATGACTGTAGCTAAACCACTGCGGACAGAACCAAGCTCATGATCACCAGGTGGACATTTATGAATGCATTATAAAGAAAACAGGCTCTAACAGAGTTGGACTAAAAGACCCCGTGAACTGGAAATTGCGATCGTTTGTACTTCCGTATTCTGACACATTTCCGTGTGAAAAGGAATTTCAAAACAGAAAAGTAGTGGGCGTGGCTTACACTTTCACTGCGAATTAATTGGATGTGTAAAAACAGCTGTAGCATTGATTTTGAAATGAAATGGGCAGCAGATTGACAGTTGAAGGGGAGGAGTTAACTGATGCTCCGCCCAAGCCGTCTAATTTACGTCATTTGAGATGGATAGTCATTTCTGGACGTTAGTGCATTTTCAGATTTTAACTGAAGATCATGATGGTACATGAATTTTAAAAAGAAATTGACCCACATTGATCAGCTATTTACTATAAACGCTGCAATATTTCATGGCAAAATAAGAATTGTCATTTTTAATTTCACTGGGACTTTAACACTTGACAGTTTAATTTTTAGCCATGGGCATCTGGACTTTTGGACACGGAAACTACAACGCTGACCCACAAACAAATTCTCAAACACTGCGCCACTTGATTGCTTGGTTAATTAGTAAAATAACTATTTGGTAGTTTAGTCTGACGTCACGCACCACCACCATACGCTAAATAAGATGCTAGGTAAACAACAAAAAATGCTAATATACGCACACGGCGAGCTGTAAAGCTATCGGAAAACCACGATCCTAACCTTTATGTTCGTAGCGAAATCCCACATGGCCAGTCACTGATTCATTTTTCATAATTTATTCAAATATTGATGGTCGGAGCTTGTAGTGTATACTGTGAATTAATAAATGTGCGATGTGAGTAAACTGTGCTCATGTAGCCCCGCTTGAAATGGATAGATGGACCCGTTAACGGTATTCCTGACGTCACCACTTAACAACCGAATAAGTTTCGCCGTAAATCACAGGTGTGCTGTGTAACGTTGACTTTCATATCCCTCGCGAGTATTCATTACTCTCTTGTTTAAACTCGAGAAGAACCCACTCACACCTGAACAGTTTCGCTAGACTATAATCAATGTATTATTAAAGAATTTGTGTGGCGCTGCTGATCGTCGGCACACCGGAGACGGGCAGCCGCACCCGGCACGGGTTCTGTTCGGGCGTGCTGGATCACGCCTGTCTCCAGTGATTCAGCTATGTCTATCACAGGGAAAGTTTAGGGGAGAGGCACCTGGTTACAATACAACCATGACCCCCACCTCGTTTAAAATGAGTCCCTAAGGGCAGTTACAGTCTCTTATGACTTACTTCTGCAGCCAATTTTGCCTTTAGACTGTAACTGGTAAACAAACAACACTTTGAATCTAATGGCTTTTATAGCTGCGTAGGGTCACTGAATGGTCGGTCATTTAAAACCTCTAAAAGTGCATTAAATTAGTGTTGGTTTCATCATTACACTCTATTGTGTTAAAATCGCTTCGTTTATTCTGGTGTAAGTTTATAACATTTCTGGCCATTGTTCGTTCTGTTGTTTTAAATACCTCAAAAACACCTGCTGGAAATACTTAAATACTCCTGTACGAGATGACAATCACGAGACACACCGCAATAACATAATACAACCATTTACTTTCCACACATTTTAATCTGGTCTACTGTTTCCCTATTCAATTTCTATCAAAAAGCACGCGCACTTCACGAATGCAATGACATTGCACCTGCTATTTGCGAATACTGCATAATACAGTTATACACAAATACTCCCATGAATAAAATTGTCTCGCATAAAGCATTTTATTCACGCTTGTACCGACACACCCTCTTTAAACTTTCAGAAAGTTACAAACCACTTCCTCATGATCACGATTTACTTCCCACGCTAAACGCAAAGAGTTACAAATAACAGTTTACATTATAAATTCAACGTGTCATTTATAAGAGCCTTGTTTGCGTTTCTTGTCATTACTGTTTCAGGTAAAGTCCTGAAGCAGTGTCACAGCAACATCTGCGAAACAAGCATGAGCTTTAAATCATCTCGCGCGATACACTTCAGTCATTATACAAGTTATCTCGTGGTGTAAAGACGGCCGTGCACACGCGTGTTTGTGTCACTCACCTCCGATCTGCTGTGCGTGGACGCGCTGCTGGAGTTTGATACCGTGTGTAACTGTGGAGAGAAAAAGACCTTCACGAGATCCTGCGACTTCCGCCCCTGCCGGGAAAATACAACCCTCCGCTACCCTCGCGTGACGTCACCACACACACACACTCACACTGATTGACACTCGCTTACTCGCGCAACTATCGGCTCTGACCACACACTTTCACAACCATACAGCAACTACACGCACTCACAAGTCACAACTGTCCACAGTGACTTACACGCATCCACAAAACACACAATATTCAATTCTTACACAAAGCCTAGACAAAGAGGTCCAGGGGTGTCCAAAGTCAGTCCTGGAGGGCCGGTGTCCTGCAAAGTTTAGCTTCAACCCTAATCAAACACACCTGAACAGCTAATCAAGGTCTCACAAAGCAGACTAGAAACTTTCAAACAGGTGTGTTGAGCCAAGTTGGAGCTAAACTCTGCAGGACAGTGGCCCTCCAGGACCGACATTGGACACCCCTAGACGGACATGGGGCATGTTGTCACAAAATTGTTAGATTTACTCGAATGCATTTTGTCGCTATTTTTAAAGCTTTAATTAAATTCATGGAAAGGATTAATAGTTATTCTCGGAGCTTTGTGTTATTATGAGACATGAATATAAAATATTCAAAGAAACCACACCAATACATTTTATTCCCACCTTGTGCAATTATATGATGAGAAATGCAGTGGTGATTTATGTCTTGTTGTGTAAATTACGATTGGGGTTAAGCAAAAGGAAGGAAAATGTCTATTTATGAAAATACAGTCGATCCACATATAATCAAAACACTCAGCAGCCACATGCCACAGACTTTACCAAAACTCTAGAAACCAATACAAATATGTATTATATTTATTCATGAAGACCAGAGTTGTGAGCTGAGAGTTGCGTGTATGGCTGGCTGAACAGACCTTTGTTCACAGGTGCTCGAGAGGAAACATTAAACCAGACAAATCTCCAAAATAAGCAGGCAGGGATGTGATGGCTTTTCAATGCCAGATCGGCTGTATGCCAAAAAAGTTTAAATTTCTTTCCAATATCGTTTTAAGGAAAATTGCTCAGATGTGTTATGCACTTTGCGGTTGATTTATGAAGCACTGGTTGGCTATAATGCCCCGTGTAATACTTTCCCAGTATAAAAGTGTCAAGTATTTCATTGGTTTAACTGAAATAAAATGTTACAATGATGTGCAATGGACTTGTGTGAACGCTTCCGCTCCGTTGCACTTTAAAGAAGCTATAAGAACACTATTGATGTAGAGCCAGAGGGATTCATAATGCTTGCGTCGGTGTTAGTGACCCAATTAGGGCTGACGTCATTCTCTTCCCTCTCTGCTTTTATACGAGGACGTGAATGGAAATAAAGACCTGCGCATTCCTTTTGCCTGACGTGACGTGGTAACGTGTTTCACAACAAAAGCGTGTTAATCTCTGATGTGTGTTGTTTTGAAAGAACAAGGTTTTATCAAATGCTTTTCATCTTTGCAGGGGATTTGATTGATGTGACCTGTGTACTACGTTGGAAATTCTGAAGAGGGCAAGTACAAATTGTCTATAGGCAAATACTGCACCCTCGTGGCCAAAATGTAGCATTGCATTGGTCCAATGTCCAAAAACGGTACGCTGGGCTTGTTTTCTGTAGAAAATGCATTGGTTACTGTCAAAGGCAAAGGCACACATGATGGCAAACTAAACCTTCCAAGAAATCAGGGCTACGGGCAGGGCTTATGCAATATTCATAAACTTAATTTAGGGCATATCCGCTCCAGCGGGATTAGATGGGTCCAGTTATGGGTCAGTGACCAACACAAGTTCAAGCTAAACCCTGAGGAGCACTAAACATCAATGTGTGAAGAATCGTTGAACATTCACAGACAGATTTAGTGTGATGTTAAATCAATGATGTCGATCTGTGTTAGAGATTTACTGTATTGCCGAGAGAGTGAAGGAAAGTGTGACAAGAAACGTAATAAACAGGGATTTTGACAATCAAGCTGTTTAAATAAATTATAAAGTTATATCTTGTATACTTTTTGACAATCCTTACTTATATATGTTATGTTATGCATTACTTAAACATTAATATTGGTTTTTAAAATAACCTTTAAAAACATATTTCAACCATACGTTGAAACAACCCAGAATTTTGTGTATACGAAAAAGAACCGTGGTACATATTTTCAGACATGCACCACGGTAATACTGTATACGTCTTTGCAATTCACAATGGTCTAGCGTTTCTAGACAGTTATAGTTTTGTTTTTCATGTAATGGTTTAGGGTGTGACCTCTTTTAACCTAAACCGAGTTCCGTATAAATAAGGACTAATCCAGGAAATGTGGTGTGGGACAAAACGATCATGAGCTTTTCTGTGTTTGTGATTTTCTTCACTTCGTTTAATCTCAGTCAATCCATGACAGTGTTACATACATTTGGTTGCATTTCTGACCTCACAATTAATATTTAGGATTATATTAATAGTAAGAACCCGTGGGAATGTTTACGGCACATCGGCTGTCGGGTTTAAATAATGACTGAATTCATTTGCATTTTCACTGGACAATATATAGCTGTTACTATATTATATTATAAAACATTATAATCTGAGTTTGGGATCATAATGAAGATTATGCATTCTACACAAGTATACGTCCCGTTCATCAGACAGACTGGACAAATGCTTATAGCATACAACAATACATGAAAGGATTGGACAACATAATCTAATGGAGATGTGGATTACGTGCATATAACTAAAAAACATGTCAAACAACCAAAGTACCTTGTAAAAGATAAAGTAAGAAGACCTAAAATGGAAAACAGGGTCTTATATAAAATAATGACACAGGATAGCTGGACAGATGAATTAAAGAGATTGACCAGTCCACCATGTTTTGTATAAGAAACATTCCGTGTTCAATATAGTTGAAAAAAAAGCATCCATGACAAAACAAAACCCTTCCACAGTAAACCCCAGAAAATAGTTTAACTCGTGATAAAAATGACAGAGGTTACAGTATCATGTACAGTAGCCAAAAGTGATAATATTTACTTTGAATGCTCTCGGGTTAGATTAAACTATGAGGTGTATGATACAAAACGGATTACACATTAAACATTTCTTCTTAAAGATGAACTTTAGTTTACACTCCAAGCATAACTATACAACTCATATTCAAAATCTTTAATAATGTATTTGAATAAAGGGCAAAGTTGTACAGTACACCACTTTTGGCCACTACTCTACTTTCATTCTTTTAAAGACATTTAAAATTCTAAATGAGGGATGAATCAAAAGGGTTTTCTGGGGTTTCTAAACCACCGATTTCCTAAAGAACCCATAACATCTCTTTTGTTTTTGGTCTCTTTATGATGCAACTCTTTATGTAGCTTTTGTTTACAGAGTACGTCGAGCATCTTTTGCTGATAGGTTTTGTCAGAAACATTTGTCTTTGTCTTTCTCCACACGTGGCTGGTGTCACATGAAGCTGAAGAGCATTCCGGGGATGAAAGCACGACACTTCTCTAGGAAAATGCATCAACGCCGTTGCCACATATTATAACTGATCTCAACACGCTCATGACCAAATGAAAGTGATGTGAACAGCCAGAGGTTTTTATCGGGAAGACTGTTGTTCTCCAGCGTGCTGACCCGTCTTCGGAGAAACACGAACTTTTAGGATCTTCATGTCCCTGGTTTTGCCGTCTCACGCAATATATATTTCTGCACAGACTCGAAAAGCTCCGGGGAGCAGTTCAGAGTCCTCAGTATGAAATCATCTTCTCTGGTTTGTGTCACTATATTCTTCTCACGCAGGTTGTTCTCTGATGTGGAGCGGACAGGCGTGTCCATGTCTTCATAAAAAGCCAGACTTCTGGTCAGGGAGCTTACAGAAATACTGACCTGTCCTGTCAGGGAATCCTCGCTCTGCTCTTCTTCTCCTGGACTTTGGTCTTTAGCCATGAGGAGAGGGACAGTGGTCATGTTGACAGACTCAGACACCAAGTCGTGGCCAGAACTTCTCAAAGCCCAGGTGTCTGTCACTGCAAGCTGTGAGAAATAAAAAACAAATATTGGTCAAAGCCGAACAGAGAGGGACAATATTTCTGTGACGTTGACTGATCTGAACAGAGAAGCACATACCTTACCTTCTCTTCACTGCTGTCTTCACCTCGTCCTTTGATCCTCATCTCAACCCGTTTAGCCTTCTGCTTCTGTGCCTCGTCTCGCAGCTGATTGGCTGATCGTGAGTTTCTGAGGAAGTGACTCTTCTGGTCCATGGGATCTAACTCGACATCACTCCACACCTGAAGCACGCACGGATGCGGTCACAAAAGATCATAGCATTTCGCACAATTGTATAAGTAATAGCTAGGCCAGTTTCAAGACGACTAATGTGTGAATTAGTTCATCACATAGTAAAAGACAAACCGTGTCACCAGTAGACATGGAGTACACGCGCTGGAATCCAGAGGAATGTCTGCTGATCACGGGTTCTCTGAAGGACGACTCGCTGTTGGACACGCAGATGAAGTCTTTACGCGATGACTGCGCTAGAAAATGCAAACATGGCACCTTCTCTGCCAGCGTGTCTCTGTAAATTAGTCACAGGTTACAAGAGGTTAAAAATGTGAATTGTGTCATAAAAACCCGTAATTTTACAAAATATTGTTTTTACAGATTTTTTATGTATTTTTAAAATACGGTAAAAAAACATACATTTACAGAAAAAGACTGCAAATTTACAAGAAAAACTGGAAAAACATGTACGTTTACAGGGAAAAAACGTTATTTTACAGTTTATTTTTTACAGTGAAATATGGTCAAAAACTGTAAAACTACAGAAAAACAGCAAATTTACAAGAAAAACGGAGAAAACTATTTATTATATCTTTATGTTATATATAATTTAATATATATAATATATATATTATATCCTGTAATTTTACAGGAAAAAATATTATTTTACGGTATATTTCTGTCCCTCCAGCTGACAGAAAATTTCCGTTTCTATAAAGATTTGTTTTTACAGTGTAGAGAATGTTTCTAACATGAGCAAACCTGTATTTGGAGCGTATGATGGCGTAGATGAAGGGATTGTATATTGCTGATGCTTTGGCGATCACCGCAGGTACTGCCTTGGAATATGGTGAAAGAACGTGACTGTACCTTGAACATAAAAAGAAGAACGACAAATAATAACATATTGGTTTTTAATAAGAAACACTTTAATGCTTAAAAGCAAATATAGATGCCCTGATGACCAGCAAGTTCTCCATGACCCACAAGAGGTTCATATGTTCATATGCATGTCAGTGACCCAAAGGTGTTGAGAAGAAAGCACGTGCTTGATCTTCTGTCCAAACTGCACTTCACTGCTTCACCCCATCTGATTTCGTAGAGGTGTTACTTTCTCTGAACCAACCGCTCGCTTTTAAAAGCACTTCTATAAAAGGAGGTTTCTTTACTGTGGAATTTTTAAAGTCCCCCCGAAAAGCACACTTCTCTTCTGCATGGTTAAGCTATTTACATTTGGGCTCTGCTTGATAGACAGAAGACAGGTCAAATTGTTTCTGTAACTCTTTATTTTATGTATATTTGAATAATATTTAATAAACGGTCTGTATTAATAATGATGAGAGGTCTAAAATTTTACATTTAAGTATTTAGCATGCTTTTATCCAAAGCAACTCACCAAAGTCAGAAAACAGCATCTGCAGCATTGGTTTTAACTCAGTGTTTTGACATGGGTTTTTTTTAGTTCAAGGACTGTCGTCTCACATCAGTTAAACACATCAAGTAACATGTCAAAAAAATGTTTTGTTGTTACCTATTAATAGAAAAAGACCAAGAGCACAAAAGCCCAGATGAGAGACAGATTTAGATGCATGAACTTTAGATGCATGAAATCAGCTAGACAGGCATTTATTTATTAATATTATTAATAATACAATAATAATATTATTGCATTATTAATATTATTATTTTGAATAATACTAAAGTATATTTGTTGTGACAATCCAAAACTGTGTTACATTTTATTATCTTTAGTGTAATCAATATTTGCATAGAATTTGAAGAAGTTATTGGCTGCTTTTCTGGTTTTGTAATGAAATTTTAAATGTCTTCAGATCAACTTTTCAAAACACATTTTTCATAGTTTGAAGGGTTAAAGGGACAGTTCACCAAAACAAAATCTGTCATCATTTATTCACCCTCAAGTCGTTCCAAAGCAAACCGTTCTGGAGCACTTTTGACTACCATTTTCATTTTTCCTACTATGGTAGTCAATGATGTCCCAGAACTGAAAATTGCTAACATTCTTTCAAATATTTTCCTTTGTGTTCAGCAGAACAAATGAATTTATACAGATTTACAACAACTTGAGTAAATGAAGACATTATTTTCATTTTTGGTTGAACTATCCCTTTAAGAACCAGCAGTCATATAGAGAAACAAACAGACAGTTACCCGGCCCAGGCGATGAGAGTGACGCAGGCATAAGGAGTCCAAGACAACACAAAAACAATGATGACCACAAAAGCGATCTTTGCCAGCTTCCATTCTGTCCTTATAGACTGCTCCTGGATCAGGGTGGTCTTCCTCACATGACTTCCCAGCTTCTCCATTTCTCTGAACACACAAAAATATGGCTGATCATATCCTGGAAACTTTTCCTCCAAATCTGACCCTGTACTATGGCACAGAGACACTGTACCTGCTTGCATTCCGAATGGCGAGGAACATGAAGATGTAGCAGTACGAGATGATGCCAAGAGGGACGAAGAAGACAAAACAGCAGAGCATCAGCTTGTAACTCTTGTTTGCTGGAGTCGACGTCACATAGTCCCATGTGCAAGAAGTCATGAGGCCTTCAGGTATATAAGAACCTGTCCAGTAAAAACAGCAAACGTTACATTTCATCATTAAGCAGAAATGCAAGAAAAAACGTGTTGAAGATAAAGCCTAAAACTAACTCCATCCCAGAAGAGGTGCCAGACTCCAGGCCAGCGAGTAGATCCAAACCATGAGGATGATGAGCAGCGTTCGACGTCCGGACGTCCACCGGATGGCCTGCAACGGTTTGGTGATCACAATGTAGCGGTCGATTGAAATTGCCAACAGGTTGATCATGGATGTGATTCCAAACAAAGCCCCGCAGAATGCGTACATCTTACAACCTGCTTGGCAAAGCAAGAGCTGAATGTAAAGCGTAAGAGATTGAAAATCAATATCGCAATTGATGGATGGGTGGAGAACCCGGAGAAAATGACGTACCCATTTCACCAAACACCCATTCCTTGTACATGCAGTTGACAAAAAAGATGGGCGATTGGGTGACGGCCATGAGGAAGTCGCTCGCCGCAAGGTTTATGATGAAGTAGTTCGGCGGTGTCCGAAGCTTCTTGTTACTAAATCACAAATACTTACAGAATTACAATCATTTACAGTCCTGGCATGCTTCACCTCATACCCTTTACTTCTGCACACTGAGTTTATTCTGACGAGACATCAACTCATTAATCTCATGTCAATGACACGTCCTGCCCAGGCTGCGTCCTCCGGAGGTTGCATTTGTCGATTGCATACGTCATCAAGGTTTATTATTATAGATTTTATTTCAGAAAAGCAACTTTTAGGGTAAGAATTCAACTACAAAGATTACGTCTTAAAGGGGGGATTTAACGCTGTTTCATGCACGCATTCTGACTTCTTTACAATGTTAAACGTGGCTTCTCATGCTTAACAGGGTCAACTTGTCAAAAACCGAGTTGGACGTATTACGTAGTATTTCTGTGCTCGATACACTCCCCAAGGTTCATACAGGTTTCCGAAAGTTTTTGTAGAACATGAAAAACCGTTACGTAACAACTTTTCTTAGTCCTTTATTTGGCAATTCTCCCGGAAAAGCACGCCCACGGCAAGGTGAAAGAAATAGCCTGCCCACGCTTCAACCGATGAGCGATAGGAAGACCCGCCTACCATCAAGATTGGCTGCGCTGTGGGGCTGCAGCTGCAGCTCGTTACTCTTGCGATAGTGTGAGAAGTTGAGGTGTGTTTGTTTGTTCACGGCATTTTAGTGATGGATGTTATATAAACGGTGGATATAACGCTGGATTTGGAGATCGTTTGAAACTGATAGATGGAGCGGTCATGCCGGACATGAACCGCACGCGGTAAGTCAAACTAAGTCATATGTCTGTGATTTGTTGGCAATCGGCGTGTACGTGCATAATGTAAACAACACAAACTTATAGTGAATCAATACAGTTATGCAGGGATAATGCGATGATGTATATTGTGTGCTCGTGATTTAGTTCCTCCCCCCGCACACCCCCAGGATGTCGTATGTTTTCGTAAACAATCGTACAGCTGTCTCTATCTTTTATAAATGAGACCAAACTAAATACTTTTTGAAGATACGAAGTATGCAATACTACTCTATATGTACTCAAGATTAATATGAGATTGGCAGAAACTGTTCGTTCAACCGGACCTTTAAGAGAAATACATGTTAATTGTATAATGTTTTTAACAACAAAACCAGTCTTAAGGGTTATTTTTTTCGAAATTGGGATTTTAACATCTTCTGAAAGCTAAATAAATAAGCTTCCCATTGATATATGGTTTGTTAGGATAGTTTCGATATTTGGCCGAGATACAGCTGTTTGAAAGTCTGGAATCTGATGGTGCAAAAAAAATCTAAATATTGAGATAATCGCCTTTAAAGTTGTCCAAATGAAGTCCTTAGCATAGCATAGTACTCACAAAAATAAAGTTTTTATATATTTACGGTAGGAAATTTACAAAATATCTTCATGGAACATTTACTTAATATCCTAATGATATTTGACATCGATAATTTTGACCCATACAATGAATTTTTGGCTTTTACTAAAAATGTTCCCGTCTTTAGACTGGTTTTGTGGTCCAGGGTCACAAATGAGCAATCTGCATGATGTATGCGGTCGACGTAATCCTGGAGAAATGGCTCTTTAATATCTCAATTATTTCTAGACTTCAGTGAAGTTAAATGGAGAACAAATCCAAACTTTTACAAGTCTCCTGTCAAAAATATGCTGAAATCTCAGAAATGTCTCCATTAGAGTTTCAGAAGAGATGTCAACAGTGTGTCAAACCGAGCTCAGATTTGTCAAGTCTGCAATCAAAAGTCAATATTATTGAAGATCTCAATATGACCATGCACATCTCTCATCAAATTGACCAAAATCCAGATTATTTTACCTCTACAATCTATTGTACATTAATTTTACACCTCCGTACTCTTCATGCATTTCAACAAATGTCTCGTTTGTTTCTAATTCGTTTTTTTCTAAGCACTTTTAGGAGAAACATCCGAGACCAACTGATACTTAAAACAGAACCAGGAACTCTTCTGAGGTATAAAACAGCAACCTCTGAGCAACAGTTTTTCTCTGGGCCTTCATGTGCCTCTGTTGAATCACAGTCAAAAAAACATTTCAATTTCAAACACAAACAGTTTCTTGTAATGGAGGTTTTTCAAATTATGAAAAGGTTCTTTGGTCTCACTGTGATGATGAACCTTTATTTATTAGAGTGAATGTGCTGTGTCTCTCAGACACAACACTTCATCAAGACCTCCTGCTCTCAACATCAAAAACAAACATCACTATGATTCAGTGATTCAACAGAGACTGTGGTGTTCACGCTGACATCATCAGTATACGGTCATGTACATCACAGAGCAAGATATTCAAGCAAATGACACAGAATCAGCGGAGACGTCACATTAATGAATGACACAGACAGTCACACATTTTAAGAGTCATAAGAAAAACAAATATTTAAACATATAAAAAACTCATTGAATGAGAACCCTCATTAAAATAATCACTGATAAATTGTATCAAGATGACCTAATATTGATAAGAAGTGTCGGCCCACCTGAAGAAAGCATAAATAACCAGAATGTTTCCGGTGACCCCCAAAGCTCCGATGACGGCCACAAAAAACGCCACTATGTAGTGTGCATGATCTGGAACGTCCACCTTCCTGAAGAAGCCTCGATCCAGTTCCACCTTATCCTCCATCCCTGTGACAATCACAAAACAAACATCACTTTAACTAACGTGTTTCACGTGGGACATTCTTAGTTTCTGGGAAACTTGGTTTAGTTTATCTCAGCGTTTCTCTGTTGCACAACTGTCAAAGAACAGCGACGCATGTGATGCATGCTGCTTGAGAGAAACAAGAACATGCTTTATTAGTGCAGCAAACATCAGATTCCCTCAAGCTCGGGAAACACGGACAACTCACAAAGCGACTACACATTACTCAAAAGCATACTTCAAGTCTCTTGGAAATGAAACATTTTGATCTCAGTTGAGCATCTGAGAAGCTAAACACATTTCCCAAGCCATGACAAGTACATTCAAGTTCATTTTATACACTTAAGCAATGCGTATGTACAGTATTTGATTTATTTATTTAATTAAAGTACTATACTTGTATAAGTATATTATACTCGTAAGTGTACTTGGGACAAAATTTTATTTTGTTTCTATTAACAGCTATTTTTTTTTTTTATGTTAATTTTAGTATATTATTTAGCAACATAGTTATATGCTTTTGTCAATTCATCATTTATTTGTTCATTTTTATGTTGCTGTAAGATTAATTTATTTTAATTTAAGTTTGGTTTATTATTATTATTTTTGTGCTTTAAACCTATTTCAGTTGATTTCTGAGGCAACATTTCAATTCTTTGTTAGTTTATTTTTTCCCAAAATATTTTGGCCAATATTTTATTTGATTTCAATAAACAAAAACGCTTTCAAAGTTTTAATTTAAGTAAACTAAAATGACTCTCGTACTTTTAAGTATACTTTAATTGTAACAGAAGTTAACTTTAAGTACATCATTTATTTATTTATTTTGAAAAGTAGATCAAATATTTTGCTGGGAAGTATATAAAAAGAAGACTTTCTTATTTTTAGTTTAAAACAAGGATACCTGTATTAATAGCACACTTTATTCATAAACTTTGTGTAAGGGAGAGCAACCAATATTTCTGGTTAGTCAGGACTGGTGAAGGAACGTTTTGTTTCGCTTCTGTACACACGGCCTTTCTCATAACTTCTGGCATCCTGTTGTGCTTTGCGGATATTGCACATTTCTGGATCTGAGTATATTAAATCAAACCCTTCAGCCCACGAGTGAAGCAGAGCCTGCGGCTCTGAATATTGATTACTTCCAGGTAAACGCTCCTGTCCGAGGTGCAGTAAACATGCCCTCAGAAGAACCCCACACTCAATCCATCAGAGCAAATGTGAAAATGCGTGAAAATGAACATGCCCAGGTACTCTTGTGAATGTATTGCACAAGATATGAAGATCACGAGCGGTTCTTTGATGCTGAATTATTTGGAGACAAGCAGCTATGAGAAATGCATCATGCTGTATCAAGTAATACCGGAGATGTTACAGTTACCAGACATTAAATGGACCTTAAAGGGACAGTTCATCATTTATTCACCCTTCAAACTTGTATTTGACTTACTTTCTTCTGCACAACACAAATGAAGATATCTTGAAGAATGTTGGTAACCAAGCAACACCGACCCCCATGACTTCCATTATGTGGCCACAAAACCACTCAGACGTTTCTCGAAATATTTTCTTTTGTGTTCCACAGGTTTTGAGTGACATGAGGATGATGAGAGATTTTTTTGGGTGAACTGTCCCTTTAAGACATTGACCCCATCAGATGTTGTGCACTGATTCTGTAATCATTTAAATAGGGCCCTGACCGTTTAGCCATTAAAAGACGAAAAGTAATTAAACTGGAAGAGAGAGAGATTAAATTTTCACTCAGCTCGAACGCATCCATGTACAGTAGGTGGCGATCATAAGAGGATTTATTTTTTGTTATTTATTTATTGCTAATGTGAGCACATCAAGGCCAACAATAGTCACGGAAGGACATAAAAAAACTAACCATCATTTACATTTATGCATTTGACAGACACTTTAATCCAAAATTTTTATCTCCTTTCTCTCTTCCAAATAAAAATTGTCGAAACTTTATAATGTTGTACTGCACTGTATAGCACTTTGCATATTATTGCTTCCCTATAATGAATCACTTCATTTTTTGTTGTATGCCGCTTTGGACAAAAGTATCAGCCTCCATGTAAATGTCCTATTCAAAGAACTGACATGTGTTGGAAGTACAATTTAAAACACCACATAAACGTTTAAATATGAGACACATGCTCAAGTCTAAATCTGCAACTGCTTAAATACTGCTCAGTATTGATTCATGAACTAATTTCCCTTCAAGACAGAAAGTCAGAAACTCGCAGAAGACATTAAACTCAGAATATATAAATGGCCTGACAAACAGTCCCATCAGAGACAAATGAATGACATTAAGGTCTTCTCAATTTAAAATGAATAGAAAAATTGTTCAGAAACAAGCGGTACAAATAAAACATTTTGATAATATGAAAAAGTAGATCAATCAGCCTAGATTAATATATGTGTAATATACAATTTACTGTACATACTGTACGTATCCTTTAAACTAATTTTCCTCTACTGTGTTTTCTTTTTCATGTAAAGCTGCTTTGAAACAATGCAACATTGTATAAAATAAAATAAAATATAAATAAACTTGACAAAGTCAAGTCAAAAACCTTTTTGAAGTTTAACAATGTGTGACAATTGCAATTCAGATGAATTAAAATGAATATGATTAAATAAAGAGAATAATAAATGTAAAGCATTTACCTGCCATTTTGTGTCTCTCTCTGTGAGCCACTGTCTTTACTCTTACTTTGACATCTGTCACCGTGTGAATGTGTTTATGGGATGGAGGATACGTGGCTGCAGCCGTGTTCTAATCCAGCAAGGTGGAGCTTCACTTTGTGTTGCACAGTATACTTCAATCTCAAACCCGGCAATTATCATCCGCACTGACACGCAGAGCCGACCCACAGGCCCGCTGGATGTACACGCTGAATTGATTTTCTACACGTTATTGTCACTGTCAATTTCTGCCGCTTTGTTCATCTGGATTGATGAGGGCTGTAGATGTGCTCATCCTGATAACATCATTAATACTTTAAGATTTCAACAGCGGTGACGCCAAAACAGAAGTTGGTAAGTCAGTTAGCCTGTTTGAAGATGTATCCCATCTCTCCCTGCGGGCCAATAGAAGCGCCTGGACAGCGGGCACAGAGGAGCTTCAGGCTTTTAAAACCAGCAGCCATGTGTGAGAGGATTCCTCACACGGATAAAAGCTTTACAGATGCTGATCGACGTGCGCAAAGTGCTGTCTGTGAGATCATTCGTCCTTCATTTCAACGATCTCACGATTGAGTCTGTACGTAAAAGCCTCAAACGTGTGCTGGGGTATTTACTCCGGCCGAGATTGACAAGGTCATCAGTTACAGAAGAAACGCTGCAACAATGCAGATCTAACTCGTTTTTTTCATGTTTCATCATCTTCAGAAGTCTTTTCATGCACATGATGTCATGATGCCGTGGTGTCGCTAGCGGTTGCCAGAGTGTCACTGTGATGTTGCGAAGGTGTTTTCAAGCGCTCTGTGGTTACTAGGTGTTGTATACTGACCTAGATCTCTAGATCAATCGGGTTTTACCTGTTTTATAAATAAAGAATTATTTGTCTAATTCGCAACTTTTAGAATGAGCAAATATAGGTTTTAACAGTGACACCAACTTCAGCAAACACAAGTTAACGTTCAAATAATAAAATGAAGGAGTATTTGAATATGAAAATATATTGATAAACTTGAGAACTTCTATGTGCTTCTATTCAACCTTTTTCTTCACACTCCTGGGTACCGTTCCTAGATCGTCTCTTCTTAGAAAAGTCCTCAGAGACTGAGGTGTGAATCTGCAGTCATGCTCCAAAAATAAATGTCTGCCCATTCACGAATGAGATGCTCTGTATTTTAGAAAATTGGCAGTTGTTTGTTTGAATGCAGAGAACATTTCAGATGCCCGTAAACCAAGATTTACCTGACTTACTCTTCTCAAAAACTCATATTACATTTGCTCCTCTCAAAAACAAAGTATGGTTTACTCACCAGCAGTCTGTGGTTCTTCTAGCCCCTCTGATGGTTCAGATCCGGCACAATGAAGGGGGAGAGGGTTGAGCCGTTTCTGTGCTGGAGTGATTGGCGTGTGTGTTGTGTGCTGTGAGCTCGGACTGTCTGACCGATGCCTCTCAGAGATCCTCTGACCCCCTCTGACAGCAGAAAACATGACGCAAGTCTGAGCGGAGAGTTAATAGTGAAATCTCACACGGCAAGCAAGCGTTTCTCATACAGAGAAAGTTCAAGTTTTTGTTTTTTCAAAATCTAAAACCTAAAGGAATAGTTCACCCTCAAAATAACAATTCTGTCATCGTTTACACGTCCTCTTGTCATTTCAAAGCTGTGTGACTTTCTTTCTTCTGCAGAACACAAAAGAAGATATTTAGAAAAATGTTGGTAACAGCAGCGAAGCCCCTTATTCATTCTATTGTAACCAATGCAAGTAAATGAGGGGCTGTTAACAACATTCTTCAGTGTTAGCCAAACATAGAATAAAGAAAGATATAACCTTTAAAAGTTGTAGTATATCTTACAGTGGATAGCCGGGCAACGTGATGCATGATGGGATACACTTAGCCTTGAATACCGCTCGGAAGTGTGCATTAGTACGTTAAGGGCACTGCACTTTGGCGTTTTTAAGACATTGGACAGACTTGCGCACTTACTTCCTGTCTCGTGCACGCGCTCTTAAGTGGCCAAGACCGCAAGTGGGGGTATTTGGACGCAGCCTCACTAATCTAACTAAGCACTAGACCATCCGGGTGTTTCTCGCCTACTGTTTTCTGCATACTGAGGTTTCGGACATACTACTCGTGACTCATACTCATTTTCACCTACTAAATAGTATGGAAGTAGGCGGTTTCGAACGCACGGTTAGTTTACATCTCTGTCTGGAGATTGACTAGAAGCTGAAGTGCATGATGATGTCATAAAATAATTGTTCTGTGTTGGCAGAAGATTTGGAAAGCTTTCCTCTTCCAAATGCAAATATAGTCCATGTTTAAGAGCTCACCAGTTTATAGATATGGTTAAGACTAACATATTCATACTAAGCGGCCATTTTCAATTTAAGGCAGCATGTTCTGAATGTGCAGAATGTAAAAAATGTTAGTTTTACATACTGATGATCAAAGGAAGATTTATCTACAGTAATATCTTGCTCATCCCATATGATACATGGCTTTAATCACTAGAGGTTACCAAGTTCTTTTGTTGTTCACTGACGGATAAAATGTCTGTCCAACATCAGCTGAGAGCTTACTGAAGAAACAAGAGGTTGTGTGGAGAAACATTGTGTCACTGATTGACATTGATTTACCTGTGAAGGTGATCACAAGAACCTCAATCTGAGCTGTCAGGAGGCTTGGGAAATGAATATCAGAATTAACGGCTGATTGTTCCAGAACTGGTTCATTTGTCATGTTGTATAGGTCTGAGATACAAGTGCACTACACAGCTAAAAAACATATTACTTCTGTGATAATCACCGCTAGAGAGTACAGTAAGAACAACTTGATCTTCTATTCTGATGAAAATGAACATTGTATTTCTTCATCCATGACACATATAATCACTTGAAACATGTTAATTTCACAGACTCACATACAGTACATACAGAACATCATCACAGGTTCTATGAAGGCCAATGAGTTTAGCTCAGTTTCCACAAAACATGCCAATTAGAGTCAAGTACAATCTGCTCCTTCAGTTAATAACAGAGTGGATGTTAATGCTTCACTTGTCTTTAAATGCTTTTCTAACATGTTATGCAAGACTCACTGTGTTGAAGAAGCACACTGGCCACGTGAGACGAGCACGTGCTACTTGTCATTCCCTGAGGGTGGATCACCACAAACTCTCAATTTCTGTTGACATCACTGCTTCCTTTACAGCGGCAGTCAGAGAAATGCATCCTGACGTGTGAATACTGTCTGTCAAGAAACTGTAGGAAAAGTAAGGGCCTGTCATCTAGAGGTAAATATATGCCTTGTGTAAAGGGCTTAGTGTGAAGAAGTTGAGACAGAGAGAGTAAGACAGAGAGCTAATACGACGGATGAGAGACACGGCTTACATGAGAGAAAGTGTTTTTATGAGGGGTGAGATATACTCAGTTACTAGGACATAAGAGAGAGAATGAGATTGCTTTTGTGAGGGGTGAGATAAACGACACAGATTCTATAAGGGGCGAGAGAGAGTTTTTCTGTATGGTGCGAGAGAGAAGACAGACACAGCTTCTATAAGGGGCGAGAGAGAGTTTTCTGTATGGGGCGAGAGAGAAGACACAGCTTCTATAAGGGGAGAGAGAGAGATTATTTCTGTTAATGGTGGGAGAGAAGACACAGCTTCTGTAAGGGGCGAGAGAGAAGAAACAGCCTCTATAAGGAGCGAGAGAGAAGACATAGCTTCTATAAGGGGCGAGAGAGAAGACACAGCTTCTATAAGGGGCGAGAGAGAAGACACAGCTTCTATAAGGGGCGAGAGAGAAGACACAGCTTCTATAAGGGGCGAGAGAGAAGACACAGCTTCTATAAGGGGCGAGAGAGAAGACACAGCTTCTATAAGGGGCGAGAGAGAAGACACAGCTTCTATAAGGGGCGAGAGAGAAGACACAGCTTCTATAAGGGGCGAGAGAGAAGACACAGCTTCTATAAGGGGCGAGAGAGAAGACACAGCTTCTATAAGGGGCGAGAGAGAAGACACAGCCTCTATAAGGGGCGAGAGAGAAGACACAGCCTCTATAAGGGGCGAGAGAGAAGACACAGCCTCTATAAGGGGCGAGAGAGAAGACACAGCCTCTATAAGGGGCGAGAGAGAAGACACAGCTTCTATAAGGGGCGAGAGAAACTGTCATTGACAGCTGCACCCGAATGTGATTGTGTCAGGAACAATCCGGAACAAGTTCAATTACACCACACAGCATGCCGTTTGTAATGTGGCATGTGAACTATTGATAAGATTAACTAAACAATTAGAGACTAATGTATATATCTCCAGGACAACGTCACCAAAAAATGCCAAAATAACAGACTATAAATAAAATTCGTCACAGAGTGAAATTAGGCTAGACACCATGGAAATATTCAGCAGGAGTGAATACTTCAGCGGGATTACTAATCCTAATATTCTTGAACAAGTACCGATCCTGTGTACACTGTCCTGTAAATGACATTAAACCTTATATTCATATTTATGTTAAATAAACACGCGATTATCAGATGGATTCAAAGTAAACTCCAACAGTTCAACTCTATGAAACATCAACACAATGTTTTGCATTTAAAGGGATGTTTGTGCATGACTAAAGATCACAATGCAAGATTTTTATGAGCATCACACACTGACCCGAGGGCACAATGAACTTCCCATGAGAGACTCTGTTTTAACGTCTGGTACCAGAAACACAGACAAGCCTTTGAGGACCAAAGGTGTCTCAAGGTTACAGCCCGTCCTGTGCATCCATGTGGTGTCTGGAGGAATCTTTCTCACATAATCACATCTTAATTCTTCCTAATTAACTTCCAAAACACAACAACACCCTGTCTGACTGTTTCTGAAAGCTTAATTTGGCAGTGTTGACAGCCTCAGATAGACAAGCTGCCACATGAGCCCCTGACACTGCATGACTGTCAACATCCGTTCGGCTTTTATAACCTGATAAGAGTCCAGCAGAACTAAATATAACAGACTTGTACTGTTTCTGATGACGAATCACATTTCAATGCCGGACAACATGCCATGCTGGTGACGTCCTGAAAACATCCGACAAACCTGGAGAAATGATAGTAACGTGAAGACCCGACTAAACCTAAACAGAATCAAATAAAAGTGTGATCTAATGTTTATTAATAAGTGTGTAGAGAAGGTTCAGACAAGTTTGCTGTGAGGCTATTTCCACACGCATACACACGAACACACACACGCACACTAACAGAGACACACACACGCACCCACGTACACACACACTAACAGACACACGCACGCACGCACCCACACACATACACACTAACACACACACTAACACACACTAACAGACACACACACGCACCCACACACGTACCCCCCCCCACACACACACACACTAACAGACACACACACACGGCAACAATAATTCGGAAGACTTGGTAACTGGAAAATACCAGTTTTAGAAAACAACTTTCAATCACAAATATAGTAAAAACAAAAAGAATGTGAAAATGTTGAAGAAGTGTGTTTCATTTAAGAGAAAGAGCAGACAGTCAATTGTGATCTTTTAATCCAAGTCTGGCCACTGACAGATATTGTTACAAGATAAAAATGATTCCTGATTAAATATAAAGACTATAAGATTCACTGAGACCCAGACTATAAGAAACGATATAAGATATGAAGTTATATAAGCTGTAATATTGGTCTTAATGTCAAAATGCTGACATAGGCAGAGCAGTCAAACGCTTTTTGCACTGTAAAGTGGCTCCGAAATGTTTTCAGACACATAAATCTAAACTAATTCTAACTCTTCTCAGAACAAATATCTCTTTTCAAGACATTTTTACAGTGATTCACATCTTTTTAGATTATGTATGAAATTGGTTTCCCTCAGGATCTAAGATCCACTAACATCT
Source organism: Triplophysa rosa (assembly GCF_024868665.1). Taxonomy (NCBI): domain Eukaryota; kingdom Metazoa; phylum Chordata; class Actinopteri; order Cypriniformes; family Nemacheilidae; genus Triplophysa; species Triplophysa rosa. Next base: position 19,025,494 of record NC_079911.1, on the reverse strand, counting down.
GACAACTAGAAAGTAACAAAATTAAATCTTACATTTATGCACTTAGAAGATGCTTTTATCCAAAGTGACTTACAGTGTATTCACGTTAGACATTTATGTTTTTGTTTGAAAGTTTCCTAGGACTCGAAAGCCTGGCTGTTGCTTACTAGCAAAACATTAAAAATTGAGATATTAAAATCTAAAAAAAAAAATCTAAAGTATCTAAAAATTTTAGTATCTAAAAATTGAGATACTAAAATCTAAAAAAAAAATCTAAAAAATAATTCTGTTATTCCACAAAATTCTGATTTTAGGTGCAGTTTAAGTGTCCAAACACATTCTGTGTGCACTGCATTTAGAATCTCATATATAAATGTCACACTGTTTATTGGCACTCAAACCCTTGGCCGATGCTTATTAACAATATAGTCAAAAAATTGAGCTGCAGTGCAAAATAATTATAAAAACTATAATTATTTTATTCCATAAAATTCAGATTTTATGTGCAGTTGAAGTGTCCAAATGAATTCTGGGTCTACATACAAGTTGATTCTATTCAAAATTGTCTGTGGAATAGCAATAATATACTGCATAGTAGGATTTTTTTAAGCAATACCAGTTTAATATTGCTTGAGAAATGATTCCTCAAGAATCAATCCCATGGGACAAGATTGTCATGAGTGCAGAGTGACGGTTACGAATCGACAGTTCTCAGCCCAAACATACATCAATGCTCTTGCTTCCTGTGGCTTCGACCACCAGACTGATGTGTGAGTCAGATGATGAGAGACCCTGCACATGATGACTACCTTTGAGCTGAGGTCCCCCTGAAAATAAACACCATCATCTTCTCCATTAGTGAGGACATTATCATGATGTTTGCAGTGCAGTCATCGTTAACGCAGACCCCCAGCTGTTGAGCCGATTTCCCCCCAGTTCATTTCTGAGGTGTACACCAGACCTGAGTGAAAGCACCCTGAGGGACGGGAATAGAGATACAGCCGCTGAGAGATGATGTATGACGTGTCACGTGCAGTATGTGTGTTATCTGAACTGTACCTCAGACATGAACATCTGCACATCCAGCTGTGGAGCCTCTTCTGGATGACCGAGTTGGCCGTAACTCATGCCACGTGAACATGTGGAAGCGTTCGATTATGATTCAGATCAGCAGAAAACAGTAAAGTAAAATCTTCAAAATATTACCAACGCGGTAAATAAATAAACATGAAATACGTCACATTTGAGAGTATATTATACTCGTTATATAACCACGTGAGGAGTAAGAGAGTGTGAAGGGAAATACCTCAGATATGCAGAAAATTATAAACATTTATTCGTACGACTGAGAGATGAGAAAATGATGGGACTGATGAGTAAATCTTGTTTCTCTTCCGAATTCCGCTTTAAAGAAATGTAAATTAAATGATAATCAAAAAACACTGCAATTAAACAAAAGTCTAATAAATTAGGCTCAAATGTCAATTGTTTATTATTGTAAACATTATTTATCACTTACACAATAAACAAATCACAAAAGACGCGTACACTGTAAAAAAATGATTTGTTGTTTTTTGTTGTTTCAACTTAAAAAAATAAGTTACCTTGTTGCCTTAAAATTTTAAGTTAGTTCAACTTAACCATATTAGTTCACTTAATGAATTTGTTGCAAACTCGTTGTGTTGACTAATATTTTTAAGTTGAACTAACTTAAAATTTTAAGGCAACAAGGTAACTTATTTTTTTAAGTTGAAACAACAAAAAACAAATCATTTTTTACAGTGTAATAGCAATTTTGTGCCACAAGATGGTGACATTTTCACAATCGTTGAATCAATGACAAAAAAACGAAATCAAAAGAACTCATGCATATAGATTAAAAATTAAGGGGTGGTTTCCCAGACAGGTTTTAGCTTAAGCCAGGACTATGCCTTAGTAAAATTGCAATATTTAAGTTGTTTTTTAAAGCAAACTTTACAAAAAAACAATCGCACTGATAGTTTAAAATATGTAAAGGCACGTATTTTTTCGATCAAGACATCTCTAACATTTAAGTTCAAATGAAAATTCTTCATCATTTACTCACCCTCATGTCATTTCAAACCTGTATGACTGTCTTTCTTCTGCACAACACAAAAGAAAATATTTTGAAGAATGTCCCCCAAACAAGATTGGTACCCCAGGATGAGTGCATGCTGTTTTTTAACATTCTAGTTTTTAAACCGTATGAACTGTGCACTAAGTAGTACACTAGTGCACTATTGCGACATAACCTCCGTTTCCTCTAAATCAAAGTAACATGAGTCATTTAGCCTGCAGGGGGCAGAGGTGAGAGGTTAGAGGTTACAACATGCATTCCGTGACTCACCTACATCAGACTCGCTGAGGACTCGACCCCGGGGCCACGGCCTCATGTCAATCACCTGCCCTGTGATGGACAACCCTCCGATAAACCCCACTGTTAGCGATTACATGAACCATGATTAAACCTGAAAATACACAATCACAGATATCAACTGGCTTTAAAACCTGTTTTCTTTGATGGACCATATCATGATTCTTTCTGCTCATCTCATCTGGAAAATGAATGTTGAAACTTTGACAAACCCGATGGTACTGAGAGACGGCTCACTTTGAAATCATTTGTGTCGATGTATCAATCAATTGAAGTGAAATGTGTCATGCCGTCGAGGTAAAGATCATTCTAGATGGCATTCGTGTCTTAATTGTGGTAATAATTTAGGTTTGTTAGTGCAGTGAAAGTTTGTATCAAAAGATGTGATTCATCCCGGTTGAAAAAAACAGCATATGCTGGTTAGGTAGGTTTTGAATCAATATTTTGAAGACCCCCATTGACTTCCATTGTATGAACACAAAACCACTGAGACATTTCTCAAAATATCATATATTCTATTAGATAAGAGTCAAGATTTAAACGACACGAGGGTGAATAAATGATGAGAGAATTGTTATTTCTTGTTAATAGACCTTTTTAACTCTTAATAGTTTTGATTTAATGTCAGCAGTGGATCGCCGGCCTGTCTTACAGACTATTAAAGCACCTTGATTTTAACCAGTGACACAATAATCCGTTTTCTTGAGTTATTCTGTTGTTGTTTTTGGCAGCGACTGCAGCAGTACAACAGAGATTGTAAATTAAAGTCGGTTGCTAAATGTGCTGGACTGTGAACACACATCTGTGTTTATCTTTAACAACTCGCTCCATTATTCAACAACACGGCCAAAGCCTCATTAGAAAAACATGAGACAATCCCAGTACAAATAGCTGTTTATCTCACCAACAGAACCAGAACACAACACATTACAGTTTCTCAAAATATCACTCAGAAAAAGACAACCACGTTAGCCAAGTGAGAGTCTATTTTTAGGAACTACATAAACATGTTTGCGAATGCCTCACGCTTCAGTGAATGTGTCTTCGCGTGTAAATTCAGGCATGATGACATTCAATAGAGAGAATTTGCATGTAATTGTCCTGTTAGCATTTTATTCACATCAAACATGACTCTCTGGAAAACTTGATCCCGATTGGTCAGCCCTGACATTCAGCTTCAAGTGGGAGTTTTGATCACCCTGGGGTGTTTATTTCATAATAACAACCAGCTGGATGTTCATTATTTCTTATATAACATACCTTGGAATGTCACGACCGTCCAATCGGAATCAAGTGAAGAGTTTATTTGCAAAAACGTTGTTTTTAAACATTTTCAATAATCATGTTCTGCATTCCAAGTAATATCAATCAGACTGCAGTTGGTTTGTTTTGATTAAGTAATAAAACTAAACAAAAAAATATATAGCTAACTAGTGAAATAAAACACGACAACATAATAAAAAACTTCAACGCTATCTGTTTTTGTTCAAGTATTCAAGAGTGCTGCAATTATAATAAATAATGTTACATTATAAAACACAAAACCAAATATTTTAAAGTGACAACTCACAGACTCTCCCTTATAACGGCTGGAAGCTTCAGATTTCCAGGAACAGATCTCTAATGTCTTGGTCTGTAAAATCTGAGCTCATGAACATTATCAATTATTATTGCAGAATTCAAAGTTTAAAATGATCTGCCATTAAAATCACATGTAAGTGAACAAATATGATCTTTATTGTTTCTCAGGTCAGTTCTGAAACATCTAATAAATAAACACTGAAAAAGTATCGTTAGGTTTTTAAATGATAAAATACATTATAGTGTAGAAAATATAAAAGAATGTTTTTTTAGTATTTGTGGTTATTATAATGCCACTTTGGTTAGTCTGCTAGACACCTGTGAACTTGAGTAAAAACTGACTTTATACATCCACCAACAAAACACCCTGACAACATTTGGTCTTGTAAACTGGCTTTAAAACAATGTAATTGCGTAAATCCAACATAATATATGATTGAATACACAATATTTAAAAAGATACAGTAATCTAAGAGAGAATGTTAAAGGGACAGTTCACCCCAAAATGGAAATTCTGAACAAAACAACAAAAAAATCATGCTGCATTTTTTCTACTATGGTAGTTAAGGATGACCCAGAAATGTCAGTTGCTCACGTTTTTCCGAATATCTTTCTCTGTGTTCAGCAGAACAAAGGCATTTATACAGGCTTGGAACAACTAGAGGAAAAGTAAATGATCATTTTTGGGTGGACTGTCCCTTTAATACAGAGTCCAGTGCACACAGAGGGCTTTCCACCATCACTGTTTAAATGCTGGCCATTGTTGTTGTTGAAGCTGTGTGTGTGAAGGCTCTTCTCGTGTATTCTGAGCTCTCTGAGGTATGCACAGCAGCAGAATTGGAGATGACAGTCTCGGATTGCACGCACAGCTTTACTATTTAAACTATATGAATGACATATTTAGGATCTTGAACCTTTGTACTCTGAGCTCGGGGCGACTCCGAAACATTCCACGACTCTTACCCAAACATCAACCCCAGACATGACCTCCAGTGAACCCTGACATTCACATGAACCCAGAGGTCACCACAAACACACACAGCCAAAATCTTCCTATGGCTGTTACACTATTTCCGTGAAATGGAATTTTATGAAGTTGATTCTGATTGCGTGTTTATTATTTCATGTAGACAAATGCAAACATTTAAATCCAAATAAATCACGTAATTGACAAAAAAAAATGCAATTTGGCTTTCCCGCACGCTTCATGTAAAACGCACTTTGTATGATGCTGAAAATTATTTGTAAGCTTCCATTAGAGTTCGGATGTCTTCTACACAGACACTTCACAAGATTTGGAACACATGCTGTTTTCCTTCAACTGTTTCTCATCGCCATCATGTGGACACGCAGAAACAACACCGCAAATGAGCGTGTGGAGAAACAGCTTGTGTTGGTGGTCTCAAGTAATTCACCACAGCTGTGAACAATACCGCGTGTGTGTGTGTGTGTGTGTGTGTGCGTGCGTGCGTGCGTGCGTGTGTGTGTGCGTGCGTGTGTGGGTGCGTGTGTGTGTGTGTAGCATCACAGAGCTTTTGGCTTCAACACCTGGAATCACCGTTCTTCTTTGGCAAGAGAACACACAGCTCTTCTTTACTTCCTCACGTTGTGTCAATCACATTTACACACTGCCTCCGATATTTTCGTCCGTCATAAAAAAATGAGATTTTCTGGGTTTTTCGCATCTGTAGCAAGCATTTTGAGAGGCGTTTTAAAAACTCCATTAAAGCCCTTCTGCTGAAGTGGACACAAAAATCCCCCAAAAATGACGATACCATACAGCATTGTACTGTATGAATGCTCTCGGTGCGACTGAAAGACAGAAGACCGAGAGCAGCATGAAGATGCAGATTTCTCATGTACACGTCTAATGCAAGACTAATGCACACTTTTGCCTTTAGTATGCAGATTTAAGGAATAAAAAACTCATTTATCCTCACGTCATTCAAAACCTTCTGTGCAACACAACAGAAGTTATTTCGAGAAATGTCTCTGTGCTTTGGTGTCCAGACAATGGAAGTCAATGGGGGCCAGTGTTGTTTGGTCATCAACATTCTTCGAAATATCTCATTTTGTGTTCTGCAGAAGAATAAAGTCATACAGGTTTGGAATGACTTCAGGACGAGTAAGAATGTTGGGGTGACGTGTCCCTTTAAGCTACCTTTACGCCGACAGCATTTGTCTCTTTGAATATGCAGAAGAAAATGTGATTTTCACAAAACTGTTGTAAATGTGACATTATCATACAGCACATGTGCAAAATTCAGGATCATTTGATCCTACGACACACAAACGGACACCTCAAGGTTCTGATGGCTCGATAAAACAGGTGCCACTTGATAAGCTTCATCTTTTTCTCCATAGCAAAACTATCCATCAATATCATAAAACGGTTTCAATCCACCTTCAAAACATCTAAAATGATCATCTTTCCCCTTAAATCTTTCATCTTCTCGCCCACATACACTACAATACCGTCGAGCATTGAGGGTAATCGGATGACACACCAAAGAGCAGCGAGCGCGAGCTGCCCAGCTGGGACATGTGTCTCGATCCGGCCCATCTTCATCTTCTTGCGGTCTGCAGACTCTTTTTGTGTGTGTGTTTGGCCCCTCGGGCTGCCATGTCGAAGTCTCATCTTCTTTTGGAAGCTCTGGTCTTTCTCTGGGCGTAATGATCCCTCCAAGCCAATTGTCTTTGTGAAACGCAGGGATCCCGTTTCTCTTTTGAAACCTTTTCTCTTTCGTTCTCTTTATTCTATTCTCGGTCGCGTCTTCTGTGGCCCGCTCCTTCAGTCGTTCAAGCGATGTGTACAAAATGATCGAGGTCCTCATGGGCGTCTCGAGCTGTCCGTCAACATAACAATCACCTGCAGGTGACTCCAATCCGGCACCCGAAAAACACAAAGATGTCAAAGAAAAGAGAATAGATGCGAAATAATGTTGCCGTCTTCAGGGTGGTGGATCATTGACCCCATGATTGACCCGCACTTAAATATTGTGTAAGAAAATATTTCTTTACGAAACCACCAGGAGAAGTGTACCGTTTATTCTGACATGCTATATTTGTGCAAAATAGGGATACACTCTTAAAAACAAAGGTGCTTAAAAGGTTCTTCGCAGCGATGAAAATGAAGAACCGTTCAGTCAAAGGTTCTTTGAAGAACAGTCACTTTCTTACTTTTTTTATAACCTTTTTTCGCCACAAAGAACCTTTTTTTGAAACAGAATGGTTCGTCGGGTGTTAAAGCTTCTTTATGGCATCAAAGGACCTTTTGAAGCACCTTTTTTTTTTTTAAGAGCGCAGTTCACGCAAAAACTCTTTTTCTGCAAATCAAAAGAAAATATTTTGAAGAACGTCGATAACCAAACAACACTGACCCCCGCCCGTTGACTTCCATTGTTACACAAAACCACCAAGACATTTCTTAAAATATCTTCTTTTTGTGTTCATTTTCAGCTTCTGTGTCCAGTCTTTACTCATCTAAAATTGAGGAAAACGTGAAAGTGCCACTGCAGACGGGTCACGCACGGGTGTCTCTGTTGTTTTAACAGCTGTTCACAGACATTCACAGCAGCTGTGTGGTACAACTACATCTCTCAAAGATTTTGTTTGGCGACACAATATAGACAGCAAGTGTTAGTAACATGATGAGAGTGTGTTTCAAAGGCTCAGATGTACGGCGCATCATCGACGACCCAGAGCTGGACAAACAGGTGGACTGCACACGTGCAAACGCATGTTCATATCTGTGCACAGCGTTACATGTATGTGAATATATATGTGTGTGGGAACGGAACCCTTTACTTCTGTGCTGCTGACACAATGCACCGCCAATTCAGTTTGATTCAATTAAATGACACCAACAAATCTGCTTCCTTAAGAAGAAAATTCACCGTGATGTCTGACCACCACTGTGGCCCCTCGAACACAACAGGTTCATGACCTCCAAGAGGGAACAAACCTAAACACAGGTAAACCAGAGTCACACTATCATGTTTGTTACTGTCCTGTAAAGTCACAGGAACAGAGTATCTTTTTTGATACGCTATCAAAAACCCACGCCGGCATAGAAACACTTCAGCATCATGACACTAACTTGCGTGCACCTGTCACACTTTCTGTCAAATTTATGTTTAAAACCATTTTTTACCATTTATAACCTATTAATTTGAAACGTAAATTCATGGATTTGATTTTCGAGGATTCCATTTGTGAAGGTCATGTGTGGTTACAGAAGATCTAGGCACGCACGAAGGTCTGAACGTTCTTTAAATAGCTTTTTTTCGGCCGTTCCCGAACATTCACTGTGGTGCGAGTATGGAGATACTGCTTGAATAGAGCAAACGTGAGACGCAGTTGATTTTTCTTTGCCTCTCACGTTCCGAGTGACATTTTTTTCAACAGTAAATGTCCGCTAGAATCTTCACTCTTAAAAGGGCTTCGCGATGCCATACACTTCACAGCGATGCCATAGAAGAGCCGTTTTTGCTTCCACGAAGAACCATTCAGCCAAAGAACCATCTCTTTCTTACCTTTTATAATCTAAAGAACCTTTTTGTTCGCCACAAAGAACCTTTTGTGAAACAGATGTGAAAGGTTCTTCTATGGGATCAAAGAACCTTTTGAAGCATCTTTTTCTTAAGAGTGTAGAAGAACCTTTTTGTCGAAATGGTTCCATAAAGTCACAGAAAGCTTTAACATCCAAAGAACCGTTCTGTTTTACAAAAGCCTCTTTAGGGCGAAAAAGGCTCCACAGATTATAAAAAGGTATGATGGTTCCTTGTTTGGAACCAAAAATGGATCGTTTCTGTGTCTGTAAAGAACGAAATAAGCACATTTATTTTTTAAAGTGTCCATTACAGAAGACATCAGCTGCTTGACATCCCACACAAAAGTCAACCTTCATCTAACTATAAATAGTTTTTTGTTTGTTCACCATAATAATCACACTGTAAAACCTAATTTACTGTAAATACGTTCATTTTACTTCATTTAAAAAAAAAGTTAAGTTCACTTAATAAAAACATGTTTTGTTAACTCAATAGCTGAATATTAAGGAGAACTCTATCTGAATAAGTTTTTAGAACGTTATTTTAACTTTATTGATTCATTTTAACAAGTAGCTTAAAGTTCAACCACTACTCTAAAGCCATGGCACCTTTCCCATGAGGGATTGAATACAAGTTATAAATATCAGACCAAACGTTGTTCTTGTGAAAAACAACATTGCCGTCATTAACCTCTTTATTCAGGCAAAGCTTTCTGAACACATGTAGTTCATAGTCAGCCTAATTGCCGGCCTGGTTTTACATTATGTAATCTTCATTATTAGTAATGACAATTTATTGTTTTTGAGAGCTTGGATAACATTAACGGAATTGATAGCTTCCAGAACACATGTCAGCGAGCCAAGGCACTACAGAAAGAGTTTCATTGTGACCTGTGCATGTGCTGCTTTGATGCTTCGGGGGTCTCAGAGGGGCTGCTGTCCATTTATATGGTAGAAACATCTTCTCTTTGAATTCCTCTCTGAATTCCTAAATCTAAATATGAGTGACGTTACAGTCATTGAGCAGTAATAACTTTAGATGGCGCTGCGCTTATACAGTACCAGACATTGGCCAAAATTTAAATTCTTTCATCATTGCCCTTGTGTCGTTCCAAATCTGTATGACTTTCTTTCAAACGCAGAACACAAAATAAGATATTTTAAAGAATGTTGAAAACATGATGTTTTTTTCCATTGTATGAACACAAAACCACTGAGGCATTTCTCAAAATATCCTCTTTTGTGTTCCACAAAAGAAAGGGTCTCATACAGCTTTTGAACGACATGAGAGTGATTAAATGATGACCGTTTTTCTGGGGGGCTTTTTGGGGGTGGACTATCCCTTTAAGACACGACTCTCAATTATCTCATTTTCAAAACAGGCAGCTAGATCATATCTAAATCTGAATATTGGACTTGTTGTTCACACTTGTAATGTCCGCTACATACAGTATGTCACGTTCGGATCCAACCAGAACCATCTCTCTGACCTTGAAAAACACCGCGCCACGATTTCAGCGAGCACCTTACAAGCCAAACATGATCCGCCAGTGTCCAACTGACCAGCTGCCGCAGCTACTGAGAGCCACATAATATCCTCAGAATATAGTGTGACACGGATCCAGTGTGTGGCTTAACTGCAGCTTCTTTGATCCTCTCGGCCGCAGGTGTTGCCAACTCTGCGATCGGATGCACGCTTCCCTGCCCCCCCGGCCCATCCTCACGCTGCGACTGGAGCTGGATTAACTCAAGACCTGGAGGAATTGGAGGCAGAAACAGGATCCAGTCCCGTTCGGATCAATTCCTGCGTCCTCAAGCCTATTCGGTGCTAAACATGCACACCGCTTCCTGCTTCAATTAGTGCAACCTTGTTACATGCAAGTCAAGACTAAGTCCGCGTACTCCACGCGTTTAGCGTGCTGGCGAGCCGTGCTGAATGTTAGAGGTTAGCATCAAAATAGCATCATGTCCCAACCTCAGGAAATCAACAGCTCGTGAGAAACCAAGGACGAATGAAAATATCAACACGAGATCAATATAAGTTTCTACTTTGGGCCGTCGGGATCAAATCATTTGAAATATTACACAAGCAAGTGTGCTGTTGTAGTGAATATCAGCACGGCTGTGATTTTCAATGTTGGGTTATATTATTTACTACACAAATTTAAGAATAACATTTCACACACATTAATTGATTGAAACGCATGGGTTTTTCTGCATTTTATGTGTGTATTTAGAGCAGCAATCCTCAACTTTTGCGTCCTTTCGCCAAAACAATTAACAAAAAAAATCTAATAATTTTTGTACGTTTTAAGTTCCTTTGTGTGCTCTTTAAGCCTTTATGGCGTCAAACACACCTGTCTTGCAAAATCTTGCGAATCGCGTTTTTATTTTTTTGAACTTGGTCAACTAATTTTTATTCATTTTAAACCCAGAAAAGTTGCAGATTGCAGCACTGAAACTTTGGAAATGTCAGTTGGACAAGTAGGTGAAATAACCTGCAATTTTATGTTTTAAAAATAGATGGCGATAGAGAAGGAAAAGTCGCAGCTTCAAATAAAATAACATTTCGAATCAGACTGTGATGATGAAATAAATGATTGTGGATGTTAAAATGGCCTTTAAACAAAGACCTGATACATGAACATGACGTGACGTGTCGTGTCGATTTGTGTAGCTTCACAGATCTCTTGCCCAAGCACCATGCGAACTCCAGAGGTGCACAAAAGTAATATAAATGAATTCAATAGAAAAATTAAACATAAAGTGTGAAGTCATTTGATAACACAACATGTCCTTCTGGACCGTCCCGGATGCCTCGGGATAAACCGACAACACCAGCAGCTGATGGTGGTCAAAGCTGACAGGTACCTAACAAAGTGAATGCTGGGATCAGAAAAGCACCCAGGCTCGACCGCAGAACATGGCGTGCTCTTCAGAGCTTACACCGACGGCGCAGGGCCTGAAACAAGCACTTAACTGACCACAGCACGTCAAACTCACCGACAGGAATCAAACGGCCTCTCGGATTCCTGGATGGGTTATGCAGGCTGCTGGACACCACGACTCCTGTAAGCATTCAGCCCTCTGGAGATCTGCCAACGGGATCAATTAACAGCAGTTCTTCACAAGCGCCGTCACATCCTAAACTGAGAGGACATGATATCATGGGTCAAACTTTCTCTTATAAAGTGTGCAAAGGCCTCTCAACGGCTCGGAAGGCAACGTTACTCACGAAATGGATATCACTGTTATTGTGTGTCTCTGTAAAGCTGCTTTGCGACAATGCTAAACTACGAAAAGCACAATAAAACAAATTTGAATTTGAATTGAATCGAACTGAAGTGAATTGAGCATAAATAAAAGATGTTGGGTTTTTTATTCTTACTCTTACTGCATGACAACAATTGTTAAAATGCTTCTTCTCCAAAAGAAAAAATTGATAACCTCTTCTGAGATCCACCAGGTAACAATTACCTCATCTGCTTGCTTCATTTGAGGCTGGAGAAATCACATGACACCTCTCTCGCAACGGGATTGGCTCCTGGACCGGCGCTGTGAAAACAGAATGATGATGTATCATTGCTTTGACATCATCAAGAACACAATCCGTAATGATGAAAGTCCAGGAATACAGTATCTTTGGCCCTTAACTTTATTTATTTCTTATCTGCATTTATCACGTCAAGCAAACACGCCCCGAGCCTCTGGCAGGACGGACATTGACTCAAACTGCTTTAACCTTGACAGTCACTAGTTTGAAGGAAATACCTGTATCCAGCTGTCAAGCGACGACATCATTTCCCACATGCACAGGTAACCAAGGTGGAAAACGGTATCAAGTGAAATTCAAATAGGACTATAAATAGAACTGATAAGTTGTGCTGTGATGATATGTGCATGTAAACAATGCTGAAGAGACAACAACTCACAACACCTTAGCAACCGGATCATGCACTGTAAAAAACTGTACAAAAAAATGACATTTTCTGGCAGCTGGAGCGGTAGGAAAATAGCATAATATAAAAAAATATACGTGAAATTACGTGTCTTTTTTTGTAAATTGATGTGTTTTTGCCATAGTTTAATAAATAAAAACAGTACAATTCTGTAAAATTACAGATGTTTTTACGTAAAAAATCTGTAATAAATTTACAATAAAATTCTGTCAAATTATTTTTTTACAGTGTGGCAGGGTTATTATTATTGCTGAAAACTATTAAGCATTAAATATAAAAAAATGTGTTACTGTACATTGAAATAAAATAAAATATATGTCTAAATATTATTTGAAAAAATATAGAATTAGCAATAAACTGAATGAGGTTTAAGATTGAGGCTATTATTAACTAGAAATAAGTTGACGAACTAAAATAAAAAACTAAACTAAAACTGAATTAAAAAATCAATTAAACCTAAATTGCAATATAAATAATAAATACTAACATGAAAAAACCAGACAGCCTAACAAAACTGATAAAAAATATTTCTGTTTCAAAATAAAACGCATAAATAAAATAATAATAAACATATAAAACTACAATAAAACTAAAATAATGGATCGTGGCATCATGGCGTCACGTCTGGAAAATGAACAAATCCAGTTTGTTTTTGTTGTTTCTTTTCATATACGTACTTAGTTAAAAGACTTTTCTTTCAAATTGACCTTTATTTTGCTACATTTGTAGTAAAACTCTGGCAACCTTCCAAAAATCCATGGTTCATTTGAATACTATTTTCATTTTAGCATTAATTTTTTTTGTTCTAATTGTATTATTGTTCCATGACAACAGACCTGTGACCCATTTTTGGGTGGTGACACACCTGGAGTACTACACCTGAGCGCATATACACACCTGAGACCTGCTGCCAAATAAACTTCATCACACAGTTATTACCGAACGCCACATCAGCAGAGGTGATCACACGAACACACGCCGTCAGATCAAATGCAATTCAGAATAAAGGTCACATGACTACTAATGCCAAACACATCACTGCAAATATTGTTGAAATTTCCAGCATTTCATATATCTCAGTCTCAGCGTGAACTTTGACACCACACCGGTGAAGCAGCTTTTATCACCGTGGCTCCGTAATAACATTTATTTGATCTGTTACCTGCATTCGGCTGTGGTGAGGACAGCTTTTTAAAATCAGGAAAACACCCATTAGAGATACGGACTATCCAAACACGACAGCACTCTGGTCTTTGTACTACTGTATGGCCGTAATTCAATTAGCCTGAGCGTTTCATCCAAGCAAACATCCCTGATGCATATTTTCCACATTGTCATTAAAGTGTTTGACATTCATGTTAAACTGCCGCTCGCTTCCAGAACCTACTGAGCCGCCTCGGTGCCACTGTTTACATACACTAGATAGCTGCCTTCTAAGGCATCATCCTTACTGAAATTCAAGCTCATAAGTGACTGATCTCAAACACACGACATCTGAACACGACACGAAGTGTTCCTGCGCTCCTGTCCACTAGTAAACATACACATGAAGTTAATGAGTATTAGTTGACTGAATAAAAGAAATAAAAGCTCTAACTGTGGTTACATCTTATGAAGTGGTCACGAGCAAAAAGCGAACATTTTAAAATACTGTGAGGCAGGGTGGATCTTTTCAAGTGTAAGTGGTTTAGAAACAAAGAAATGGTTCATTTGAACTTGTTTAACAACAACACTTCAACATTTTTACAGTTGTTGTTAGTACCAGGATTATTATTGTTACCTAAAATTACATCTGTTAAATCTTTTCTGTTCAATAAAATGAAATAAATAGCCTTAAATATTATTTATAAAGCTTAAACTAAACAAAAAATAAATATTTTGTCGAAGCAATAAACAGAAATAAGTTTCTAATAGTTTAGTTGAGGCACTACAATTATTAACTGAAAATAAATAAAAAACTAACTAAAACTAAACCTACTGTGTATAGCATTTCAATTTTTTTTTATTAATAACAAAATCAATAACAAATTAGTAATACAATTAAAACCGAAATTAACATGAAAACAAACTTTTAAAAATATATATATTTTAACTTAAAAAAATGGCAATTTAACGGTCAAGAAGTGTGTACTTTATTTAATGTAGTATATGCTGTCACAGTACACAGATGCGGCTTACATATTTATTTTCTTTTATACAATTTTTAAGTAATATCACATGCCGGTGGGGCTGTTGTGCTGACTATTACTTGAAGTCTCGCACAGTTTGAGTTTGGTTCACCAGTGTAAATGACATAAGGATTCTCTGTATTAATCGCAAGAAAGCAACAAACCGTTAGACATAATCCTGACTAGAAATGTGAAACTTTAGGTCATGAACGAGTCAGCTTTTCAATTATCTAATGGAGAGGCATGTGTACACCTGGTTCGCATACAACATCTCTAAAAAAAACGTTTGCTTTTCTCTTCTTTATCACAGCATATAAGTTTGATCTTAAGTCAATAAGAAAGTGCTTTTGCAATTCAATATTTTACAATAGCACGTTTGTCCTGTACTGTATAAGCCATAAAGTTTAGAGGCAAGAGTTTTGTTCATTGAGAGAAACCTCTGTCGGGAAGCACATAAAAACACACGGCCCATTTCTGAGCCCTTATTCTAAGAACACAGAGCAGGAGAACACGCATCACAGGGCCCTCCAAGTTCTCAATATTCACCTTAATACCTATTCAAAGCGCAACATGTCATGTCCTGTCTGTTAGGATCTCTCTTTGTTAGGTTTCAGGGTTTGGCCCTTGACGAAGAATTCTATGACAAAGATTTCTGCAGGAAATCTCGATGAAAGGCAGCGTTTTAACTTTGACAATAGTCGACGTAAACAATCGAGAAGACATTTCTGAAGACGCGTATATGAAGATATCCCTGATTAAATTCACCCTATAGAGAGACTGTTCCAACTCTTGTTGGAAAGCGTACAGACCAGAGATTTGACACAGACATTTCAAGAATAGAAATGATAATCTTCAGAGATCTGCTTTTGCACACCACACTTTTCTAATTCAACCCGCCGAGTGTTCTGCTGTCTGCTTGACATTATGACCTCCGTGGATACTCAGAATCGGAGCAGGATGTTTGGAGACGTTCGCTTTATAATGCCAGACAAGGTTGAATTGTCTGAACAGGCTGCTGTCATATTTTGCATTGTTTTTCTTTAAATCGACGTCTGTGTTTAATATGGCTTGTATGATGCAATTTGAGATTAATCCTTTGGAATGGGGCATGTTTTGACAAAAATACACATACTGCCTAACAAAACTCCATAATAGAAACGATACTAGTATATAGCAAACGCTTTGACCATGGTAGGAAAAAATAGTTTTTACTTCTAGCTGGTGTGTAATAAATGGAGAGTGTGAGCTTGTTTTGTTCATTTATTGATCTATAGCATAGGATAACAGTCAACTATGTCTGGTGCTAAAAGTGTTATTCGCGTCAATGTCATAGAAGGATCATTTTGGTTCCCCAAACAACCTTTCAGTCAAAGCTTCTTAAAATACTCAGCTGTAAAGTGCTTTATAAATAAATGAATACATATATATTTTTATTTGTGTAACTCAGGTCTATCTTATAAGGAATAAGGATCATGTTCATGTAGGCTAGCACCAAGGTAAATAGACGTTTGTTTCTATTTGGTGTTATTGTCCTATAATCTCCAGCTATGAGGATTCTGATTGGTTGATGGATCTCTCCCGCTGAGTGACGTCAGTGCGCTCGAACCCGTCAACATATTTAAAGGCGCTCGGAGCTGAGCGCGCGCGTCAATCGCGTTGAACCTACGCGCGAGTGGATCAGTGCTCTGCGTGCTTCTCACCTGATCTGCGTGGATAACACCATTCACCTGTGTCGAAACGCATCGCGTTGCGCTTTGGAGGCAGAATGCGGCGCGTTTTCATGCGCCGTTTGGACACGGGAAACTATCACAGTTAGTTTGGATCCAGGCTCGGGCTCTGGGGTCCCTGATGTCTCCATCTGACGCCCCGCAGCTGCTTTCCTTCACATGACAGACGCGCAGCAGCAGCAGCATCACAGGATCGCGCGTCTCGTTGCGCACAGTGAGCCGCGCGGCGCGTCAGCCGGACACTGAAGATCTGGACACTTGCGCGCTCGCTCCGTTTGGATCTAGTGGATAAAATGCTTTGAATGGATACGGGATCGGCATATTTGAGGATACTCAGTGCGTCTCTTGGATCTGTAAATGTTTCCTGATTTACTGGGAATTTGGCTTTTCTCTGAAGCGCTGGTCTGCATGGGCCACATTTAAGGTGCGTTTCATATATATTGCCTGTGGAAATGGACATTAGAGGAGTTGTTCTTTTACATATACAGTGTTGCATATATATTTTGACCAGATTGACCAAAGAACAGCTTGTGCAGTATAGGGTTGGTTCTTTGGAGAGGAAGAAAAGTTACTGATGTTTTATTGCTTTCTGAGCTCTTAGAAGCAGCAGACTGTAAAACGCTTTAAAAGAAATAAATTAGTCAATCAAATGCATTTGAACACATGCATTTGAACAGGCAACACCCTTAACACAAAAAAAAATCTCAGGCATTTATGTGGCTGTGACTGCACTTCAAAAAACGATGCGTTAGTGTAAATCTACTGTAAGCCAATAACTCTACATCTATATTAATAACTAATTTAATCTTATTTCAGGCTTTTTATGAGCTAAACCTTATGTCTTTACTATCAATAATTGGAGCAAAGTGCCAATTACTGCAATAAAGTATCATAAAAGCCATTGTAAAACATCATTATATTCATGAAAGCCGTCTGTTCTCTTTGCCTTTCCGTCAATAAGAGTTACACATCAGTGTTTGTGTGTGTTGGGTGATGGTGGGGGGGTCTCTGGCAGAAAACACACATTTTTTCTCCTCTGTAATATTGACAGAAATCTGTTCGGCATTAACAGGGCTGCAGCCTGCAGAACACATTTCATGCTGAACCGTCATCTGAATGTTTTATTCTGCACTTCTCACCGCTTACAAGCTCTTTTCCCTTTGATCTACCTCCTATAGAGCCAAACGCAAAATAAATGCCGTGTTTATCAAAACATACCATGAGAAAGACCACCACAGATTCTTTTATCAGTGTGCAGATATTACAGTGTTTACCGTCATACCGTTGCAGCTTCCCCCGAAGGAACTGGGTCTAAAATGAAGTTATGGGACATTATAGCCACGTGTTTGTTGCTCCTGACCTCCGTTTCCGCACGTCCCCTCTTCCACAAGCTGCAGCCGTCCAAAAGAGCCTTCGGTGAGACCCCCGCTCCGGACCCCACCATAGACTCTCGACCTGAAACCACAGACCTTAAACAAGCCTTCATGGAAGAACAATGTAAGTCACACAACTAGAATGATTGCAAACGTTGACATGTAGATTTTCTTTACTGTGTTTGGAGCATTTTGGGGTCTTTTCTGTTCAATCTGAGAAATTATCGAGCTGTTTTCAATTACTTGCATAGCTGCATGTTGAGCAACGTGGCTCGGCGGTGAATGCACGCAGATGCACAAATCTGAGCGTATATTGGAAGAATATTTTGCCTCGGCTAAAGCGTGACCTTCATGAGCATCAACTAAACATATGCTTTACATAACAGACATTCAACAAGATGATGTGTTTTGTCTCTTTTACCTTACAGCATAAATATCTAATAAGTCCGAGCTTATTAGAGAGCCCCCTTCTTAATTCTCGTGGAAACTTTCCAAGGCAAAGTGTTTTATAATCTTATGGATTATGACAATGAGCTACTGAGGTGTTTTATCGTCAAAGCTGGTAGAACGGTTTCCGCACTTTTCTTTTCTCGTTGGCACCAACAGAGAACGTGGGGAAATAAATACTCGGGAGAGATATTTAACAGCGAACAGCATGACCCCATCTGACGCGGTAGTACAATTACACGCTTTCTACCAATGACAGCCGAGCGTTTGAAGGATGTTCTCGCCGGAACCCTTCACCTTCCCTCTATCATGGGAACTTAAAGTGAGCGATATGGTCTATAGGCTTGTAAAATAGGCATGGCGTTGTTTCGGAAGACAATGAGATCCTTGCGCGGACCCCCGGCCCGAGCCTTGCATAACGGCAGGCGTGCTGAAACTATAGTGAACAACAGCCGATTTGATCTGGAGAAAACAAACACATGTTGAAGCACTCAGGGTCTGGTATTTTGGGGATTGGGTCGCTGTATTACCGTCTGTGTTTCTCTGTAAAGCGTTCTTACAAATGGTAGTTTAAAGCCGTCTTAAGAAACATCACAAAGAGCTTAGCACTCACTGACAAAATACTCTCTGAATCCACGTCTCCGTCTAAAACAAGCATCATTTATTGCATAAGAGTACCTGCATTTAGAAAACAAATATATTGAAAGATATGAAGAAAGATTATTTTGAGATGCAGTTGGCAAGACAAAATAGACTTAATTCGCCCCAAAATAAACATTTGTTCGTCATTTACGTACTCATTCCAAACCTGTATGGATTTCTTTCTTCTGCAGAACACAAAAGAAGATATTTTGAAGATGGTAACCAAACAACACTAGCCACCATTGACTGAACACAAAACAAGACATTTCCCAAAATATCTTCTTTTGTGTTTCAATGAAGAAAGAGTCATACAGGTTTTAAACAACACGAGACTGAATAAATAATGACGAAATTTGGTGCGCTATCCCCTTTAAGATGTGTTCTCAGAAAACAAATGCTGTCAGGTTTGGAGTCGTGACCACTGTTGTTAGATTCACTTGATAGCGTTGCGTCCCGTCAGCTGTGGAATGGATCATGTAGCCTACTGGCTGTTAGTTACGCAACAGACACCAACCTGAAGGATCTAACAATGACCTCCATCATCACACCTGCAGCGGTTGTGCAGACGCTTCAAATAAAGGGTGAACTGGCACCACACCCAAAACACAGTGAATACTTAACCTGCCATATGTTCAGTCTTCAACCTTAAACAGATGTGCATGCGTGTGAGAGGTGCGGTTAGTGTTAGTGTTATTTTTATGCAGTAGTGCTCAAAAAAATCTACCTATTACAGATTTGTGAGACGTCGGTTGCCATTTTCAGATTGTAAATCACTTTGGATAAAAGTATCTGCTATAAATAAATATAAATGAATGCAAATGTCGAGCAGTTTGTTTGGTTGCTGCCAAAGCTGAAAATGCATTGGGGAAACGCGTTCTTAAAGGTATAGTTGAACCAAAAATGAAAATCCTTTCATCGTTCATGTCATTTCAAACCTGTATGACTTTCTTTCATCTGCACAACACAAAGAAGAGTGTTTTGAAAAATGTTGGTAACCAAATAACATTGGACCCCATTGACTTCCATTGTACGAAGACAAAACCACTGAGACATTTCTCAAAATATCGTCTATTTTGTTTCACAGAAGAAAGATTCGAAATTGATGAAATAGAAATGATCGACTTCTTTTTATTGTACACTCTTATAAATAAATGTGCTTCTTCGATGCCATAGAAGAACCTTTTTTTGTCTAAACGGTTCTATAAAGATCCTTTAACATCCGAAGTTTATGAAATGGTAAGAAAGAGATGGTTCTTTAAAGAACCTTTGACTGAATGGTTCTTCTATGGCATCGCTGTGATGAACCTTTTAAGCACCTTTGTTTTTAAGAGTGTAAAAGCAATTCATTTACAAATAAATGCTGGGTTGTTTCAAACATTTTAGGTTCATTTAAACCAACGGTTGGGTCTGTCCATATTTTACTTAAACCATGGGTTGAAGAAACCCAGCATTATTTGAGTGAATAAATCCGTATACGTCAATAAAAAAAATCATTCGAGTCAATTTATTCAACAGTTAGTTAGTATATATAATATCACCATTTTTGGGGCTTCTCTGGAAACTGTGACATGATGTACTTTGTGAAATCAAAGTTCAGTCCATAATGAAATCATGGTGTATTACGTACAGATCAAAGCACTCTTACTCTCTCCTGTCGTGCATGTTTTGAGTTTGTGGATGAGCAGATGTATTCTGCCGTACCTCAATGTCATCATCTATAAGATTTTCCATCACACGGGAATCGTATCCAGCGAGTCATCGACAAACAAACGCTGTATATACAGTACATAATAATATTGTACTGCAATGAACAAATCTGTCATTATGCTGATATGTTTTCTCTGTCTGTTAAAGATGATGCAAACAGTCTTTACCCGGAGCAGTTCGAGGATGTCATGGACTTCATCCAAGCGACTATCGGCCGATTGCGGCGCTCCCCGGAGTCAGACGGAGGGTCTCAAGGGAAGAGGGACAGAGGGCGTCAGCGAGGAGCTACAAACGGCAAGAGGAGCATCCGGGGTCGCGGAGACAAAAAGAGGAGTCGTGGACGAGGCGGCGGCCGAGGGGGGAAGGAAAGTCGAGACGAGAGGGTCAAAGGTCCCGGGCGTGGATGCCTGCTGAAAGAGATCCACCTCAACGTGACGGATCTGGGCTTGGGCTACAGCACCAAAGAGGAGTTGTTATTTCGGTACTGTAGCGGACCCTGTTATGACTCTGAGACCAATTACGACAAGATCTTGAACAACCTCACCCACAACAAGAAGCTGGACAAAGAAACGCCCTCAAGGACTTGCTGTCGGCCGATCGTGTTCGACGACGACATCTCGTTCTTGGACGACAGCTTGGAGTACCACACACTAAAGAAACATTCCGCTAAAAAGTGCGCCTGCGTCTGACCCGCCGACCGAGCGGACTACAGCGAGAGTCAGGGTGTCGAGCGTTGAGAAACGCTTTCGTGTTGGACCTGCTGGGAAACAAAGACGACGGAGCGAGGTTTGAGAGATCTGTGATGTGTTGTAGAACTGGCCTCCAGCCGATCAGCGTTCATGATACCAAATCACAAAATGTCCCCTAAAAGGACAGCTTATAGATAAAGTCAAAAATCAGAAGTCATTTACACAAACAGAGTACGAAACTTGGATTTTTACGTTACGCTGTAGATGAACGAGCGGTCACCTCACACCCTGTGGACAGACACGAATACATCCACAACAACAGACTTCAGATCTTTAATATCCAGAAAGTTATCTATATATATATATATATATATATATATAGTATATATGAATATGTATTTATTGAGATTTAATTAAGTTATTGTTATTTATTGCAATCCATTGTATAAGAGTGTTTTTTCTTATTTATTTTAGAAAGTTATTTGGTTCTCTGTCTTGGATGGTGCCAAATTGGAGCATGTGTTTCTAAAGTCAAGCAGTTCACCCAAAAATCGACACTATAAAAATGCTGGTTGTTTTATCATAAAATATGGATCAACCCAACGCTTGGTTTAACGTTACCTAGAATGTCATGTTTTTGTCTTTTTTTGACGCAACCATGGATTTAAACAAACCAACATAGGTTCATTCATACCCAACAGTTCACTATAAAAAATAATTTTACAGATTTTTCACGTATAATGTAAAAAACGGTAATTTTACAGAATGTAAAAACATCAAATTTCATAAAAAAATAAACCTTACAAGGAAAACATTGAAAACAGTTATTTTACGGCATTTTCCTGGCACCCCAGCTGCCAGACACTTTCCGGGGTTTTTTTACAATGTTGGGTTTGTCCATATTTTACCCAACGGTGTGTTAAAACAACCAGCATTTTCCCCCTATTGTTGATTTTCTTTCGTCTGTGCAACACAATGGCATCTCAATTTTAAGCAGAATATCTAAACTGCTGTTTTGAATTCAATGATAGCGGATGGTGATTCATACCGCCAAACCCCGAGTATTCTGATGTCATGTGCTTTGTGTAGAAAACAAACAAAAAATGTACTAATAATCTGTCCATCTGCCTTGATTGAACATCATTGCTACTTCAGGTTTGTGACCAAATAAGATCAGAGACCGGGTTAGAGGAAGATCAAGCTTAAATTCCATTCTGTTCCTCACGTAAAGTCATCATGCGACTACAAAAGATGTGAAATATCGCGTCTGGTTCATGTAGACTACCTTTATAATACCTGAAGCTTGGGGGTATGAATCACTTTCCTTTGTAAGATGTCCTTGTCACAGACGAATGCTAATGTGTAGTCGGGTACTTAACTGATGAATTGTTCATTTTTGGCTGAAAAGCAGACAGATGATGGACGACATCCCTTTATGCTTTCAGTGTTTGGAAAAAAACATCCGTCTCCAGCCCCAGCATCGCCCATTCTTTAAAAACAACACACAAGATCATAAGCAAGGCAGAATGATTTCACAGCAAGAAATAAGTGGACCAACTAATACGCCACAAAATAAAGAGCTGATGTTTTGCAAAAGTCTTTTTAAAAATGTTCCATCACTCAAAGAATTCATTACAAAAAAAATACAAAAGCCAGCGAGAGCCCAGTTGTTTACCCAGAAGGTTTTTGGTGGTTGTTACAGGAACTCAAATGGCTCGACTCCAATTATCTCTTTAAAATACAGCCTGGCCCGATGTGTTTATATCTCACTGTAATGAAGCCAGACAGAAACACGGGCACGCTAAAGGCCGTCCTTACCTTTTGATCACAGTAAATGATGTTGCGTTGACCTTTCATAACGGTTGACCAGTTGGCGAGCGTCTGGTAACCTGGAATTATCGCCGAGGTCACGCAATCCCCCCACAGATTTTACCCATTAATCTGCACAAATGAAATGTAAAACTGCCGTGGTCGGCAAGACTCCCCATCGTTTAAGACCAATTATATCAAATCTGCTTTGTCTACACTTTAATGGCATTAGGAAACTTCTTAACAATCCAAGACCAGGCCTGTTCTCCCGGAGTCAGCTGGTGATAGTAAACACACACGCTCAGAAACAGGTCAATTCATCCACACATTAGAGTAAGACGACATTAGAGCCGATAGATAAACGCACCTTTATGATGCCGTGTATTACCATCCGCAAGACACAGAGCCCGATTATGTGGTAATCCCCCAGCGCTCACTGAACAAATCCACCCGTTTCTAAAGTATTTAGGCCAACCTTTGCTAGGCATGAGCTACCTCCATTTACCAGAACATCACTTATTGCTTTTGCATTACAGATACAACGTGCAAAAGCCAAAACACACACTCCTGTTCTCTGTTGTATGACGGAAGTGTACATGACCTGAGCTTGCAAGCTACGTTTAAGGATTCCTGGCTAGAAATGTTACAGATGTGAGCGTCGCATCTTGTCCTGCAGTGTTTGTTGGTCCTGTCTTGTTTTGTGTTACTGAACCAAAGCTCTTTACAGACTTTATTTTTGTACAATATTCATTTTATAACTTTTTACAAAATAAAATGCGTTTCTATCAGGTTCTTGTGTGCGTTGAGTGAATCATCAAAGTCTTAACATTTCGCTGAACCAGAACTTCTCACCTGGTTTTGCTTCAGAATCCAGACATCATATGGTGACTTTACACGAACAGAAAGTGCTTCTTCTACAAAAGTATAGGAAAAAGTTCCTTAAAATCAAACATTGAGTTATGGTATTACTGTGGTTTGCGTAATATTTGCAAAATTATGTTTTTACTGTTTACTGTTTTAACCGTTTATACACTCAAAAATAAAGGTGCTTAAAAGGTTCCTCTCAGCGACTCCATAGAAGAATCCTTTTTGGTTCCACAAAGATCCATTCAGCCAAAGGTTCTTTAAAGAACCATCTCTCTCTTACCTTTTATAATCTGAAGAACCTTTTTTCGCCACAAAGAACCTTTTGTGAAACAGAAAGGTTCTTCATATGTTAAGGTTCTTCTGTGGCATCGAAGAACCTTTTTAAGCACCTTTTTATAGTGTATTTAAAAAGATAATATAGTGTTGCGTAACTACGCCTTTTTTGCACATTTTACTTTTATATATATTGAATTTTTGTGCATAAATGAGGTATTTTATGTAAATAAAGGGATTTCCCTTATTTTCATACTCGATCCTGCACCTGTATAAGACTCTGGATATGCACACTGCAGTATTCCTTTCTTTTCTTGTAAAACTATTAACATGAATTGGAAACTGACAATTTCGTAAATGCATTTTTAATAGTACAGGTACAACTTTCCCAACTCTTGCAACTAACAACGTGGTAAATATTGTAATATTCAGTCATATCACAAGGGGCGTGAATTAGTTCCAAAATACTTTGACGTCATCAGCAAAATATACCGAGAACCTCTTTCCCTCCGCTTGAAAGATTTATTTAGCTAAACTACGAACAATGACGCGTTGCAGTTTACATTTAGTATAAAACAGAACAGGCCCGCCTCATTTTTACGGTAGAACTCAGAAGTTCACAAAGCTAAACGCGTCGAATGCTGCAAAATAATCATTATCGCAATTGATTAAAGAAAGACGAATGTTTACGGTAGGCACCCGCAAGCCGTCATAACAGGCCTGAATGACTGACTTCTGAAAAGAGAGCAGAAGATCAGGTTCTCTGCTCGCTGAGAGACATTTCGGAGCTGTGGAAGCGTTTGGCGAGCCGAGATCCGTCCAGGCCGGCTGTAATGCATTCCTGAACAGCAGCCCAGGATTCTATGGTAAACAAAAGCTGGTTGTAAAGCCAAGCTGAGCAGTAAATCTGGGCACCCTGAGAAAATGTTTCCATGGGACTGAAGGGCCCAGAACCACAGCGGGTCTCCGTCAAGGCTGCAGCTGGTGTCACCGATCGGACCAGAATAAGACGAGCACAGATTACGTTCAGGCCGTTTCTCCATATGCGGTCTTGTGTCCTCGTGTTCTCACTCTACGTCAACAATTACCGTCAAAGTCCGGTTCCAATACTCAAGAACACAAGAGATAACGCATGAAAGTACCAGGATGTGTTCTTGATATCAAGGATGTATCAAATGCAGCCTTGCCCGTGTAGGGAACCCGCTTGGAGTCCCAGAACTCACTGCGGCGCATCCATCCAAGTTCGTTCTTCCGAGGCACGGCCGGTCTCCACGAGAACACAAGTCCGTTCTTTGCGTTCTTGGAATTGAGAAACGGCCCCAGTGTAAAGCATGTAGCGGGACGTTACTGCCAGGAAACGTCTCGCAAACTCTTCGCTGCTCATTGAGACGTGCAACCAAGTATAAAAACATGGCGGTTGGACAAAACCGATTCACGATAAACTCTCCCCAGACATAGAAAAACACAGATGAGATCTCTTTAATATCTGTTATTTCTAGACCTCAACGAGATTAAATGGTGAGCAAATTATGCAACATACAGTAAGACTCATCATATCTCAACAATGTCTCGAACTGAGCTCAGACTTGTCAAGGCTGCAATCAGAAGTCAATACGACTGAAGATCTTCATGTGAACTCAAACATTTCTCATCAATAACAACTGTCCTCTGGGTCAACACACACACAGAAGTCTAATCAATTCAAGTGGACAAACAACTTGACCACTGTGTGTAAAACGTGCGGATCCCTGACATTCCCGTCCCGTTAAATTCAGCATCTGTACACAGACTGACAGAGTCACTAAATGTCTCCGGCTCCGCTGGCCTCGGTTTATGAAGCACTTCTCACCCTCAGGAAAGCACTACTGCCTGCCATTTTAAGTACAACGTGAAAACAAGCGGCAGATATACGATCCACTGACAGCTCCCATTGACTTATAGGGCGCAGCGGGGGTCCGAGCCCACGGCACGCCCGATCCCTCACAACTAAAGCGGGAGATGAGCAAACTAGGCATGGATGAGTTGTGACATCACCCGCTTCGGCATTCCAACATTCTGCGGTGAGTAACAGACACTGGAGCGGCCGGCGCTCCTGACATCAGCACTCAGAATAGTCTCGCTGGCCCACAAACCGAATAAACGCGCCCACTTTGCAATTATTCACCTGCCTGTGGGACGTTCAGTGGTGACCCGCGGACGATTTGCTTTTGGGGTTGATCGTGTCCATCACAGCTGGGGTCCGTCTTGACAGATGATCTGAGGCACGGGACAGAGATCCGGTCCGGCGGATCACGATCCTATAACACTCAAGAACCGTTGGGAAATCCCTGCACACATCCATCCAGGCGCTTTAGGACAGACCCCGGACGCTTGGGGCTTAAACGGAGAGAAAACTAAAGTGCATTAGTGGGACTCTGAGAATGTGATAGTGTTTCAAGATCATATCTCCAGTTTTAAAGGAAGAAAATGTCTTGTAGGTTAGCCAGAGGGTAAATTCCATCCAGTTGTAGTGCGCGGAGACATATAATCCACGTATACTGCGGTGGCCACCTCATTCTCAAACAGTATCATCATCGACATCGGTTATAGATATCGGCTTATGCAAGCGATCTAAAAGTAGATGTTTACAATCATCTGTGAGAGGCGTTTCAATAATGCGGTTATCTAGAATGCAGACGAAACAGGTCAGCAAAAATAATGTCATCGAATTTTTGACATCATTTCTGGTTTATATGGACTGAACTACTCGATGTAGGAAAACGGATTGCGGGACTTAAATATTTAACTCCACTTAAGTCAATTTTCAAGCATCTGTACATCATCAGTGTTTTTACTTTACTACATTATAAAGCATAAAGCGTATATCCTATTTTTTATACCATAACATTTCATAAATACTTGTTGCATGCAGTTTTCTATTCAGACTTAGAGCTTAAGTACATTAAAAATCAAGTAAAATGCAAGAAGCTACTAGATATTTAATGTTCTTAAAGGGACAGTTCACCCCAAAATAAAAATTCTGTCATCATTTACTCACCCTCGTGTCATTTCAAACCTGTATGAGTTTTTTCTGCCAAACACAAAAGAGGATATTTTGAAGAATGTTGTTAACCGGCCAGCACCGTTCGGTTACCAACTTTCTTCAAAATATCTTCTTTTGTGTTCTGCAGAAGATAGAAAGTCATAAAGGTTTGAAATGACAAGAGGGTGAGTAAATGATGATAGAGTTTTCATTTTTGGTGAACTGTCCCTTTAAGTGTTAAAGGTAAAAAGAATTGACACAAAAGCTGGTGGAGTAAAAAGCATGATACACGCTTATAATGTAGCAAACACTTTAGTACCGATGAAAATGTCCATCTCTGTTTGTCATAATGAGAACATGTTGCATTTCACTCCATCAGAAGAAATGATACTTAATACATTTTTTAAGAAGCATTACATTATGACGTTATTATATGAACATAAAGAACAATGTCCTACAAATTCTCATCACAGAAATTAGGAAAAAATATATGATTAAAAAACAAATAGAGAAATCATTGTGATGTAATCTGTAAATGTGAACGGCAGGTTCAACGAGAGCCTGAGGCCTTCACAACAAAACTAAAATGTGTAAATATTTAAAGGCCACGCTGACTCACCGCAAGAGCGACCGCACGGATTCTGATTCTTCTGTGACCTGTTTGTTTACCCACTGGACATCACGCAAACATGTGACCTCACACGAGAAGAACCGCACACACATACGATGAAAATAACTTGACATCAGCACTGGACATCAGTGTTATCAAAAATGTAAAGAAAAAGGTGTTCGCCAAGAAAAACTGCATTGTTCACAAAGTGTGTTTATTTTTTATCTAAAAGAACAAAAACAAAAGTGGACAGTAAAAAACAACAACTGACAATATCAAATCGACTGTCTTCTCTAAACAAATGACAAATTAGCACAAATTCCCCTCAGAGAAAAACTGGAAGAGTAAATCTCATCAGATCTTGCGTTTCTTCCATTCTGGCTGATCTTTGTCTTCCTCTTCTTCATCCTCCTCCTCAGCAAACACAGGCTTTGGCTGCGTCCTGTCCAGAGAAGAGAGAGAGAGAGAGCGAGAGAGACACAGAGGGAGAGAGAGAGAGAGAGAGAGAGAGAGAGAGAGAGAGAGAGAGAGAGAGAGAGAGGGCGATGAGATGATGAGAGTAGAGGAGAGGAGAGAGACAGAGGAGACGAGGAGATGGAGAGAGAGAGAGAGAGACAGAGAGATAGAGTAGAGAGAGAAGCAGAGAGAGAGAGAGAGAGGAGAGAGAGAGAGAGAGAGAGGAGAGAGGGAGAGGAGAGGGAGAAGGGAGGGGAGAGCGGAGGGGAGGGAGAGGGAGTAGAGAGAGAGTGAGGGAGTTGATGAGAGGAGAGATGTGGTAGAAGATATGAGAACATCGAGAGAGACACAGAGGGAGAAGGAAGAGAGATGAGACACGAGAAGAGAAGAAGAAAGATGAGATGAGAGAGGAGACAATTAGAAGAGAGACACATGAGGGAGAGAGAGAGAGAGAGAGAGAGACAGAGAGAGAGAGAGAGAGGTGAGGAGTGATTGACAGTGCGAGGGATTAATCCATTTCCCTACTTCCATTCATCCACGGCACTCGCTGATTAAAATCCAACATCTGCTGTGTGTTGAGTCATAGCCGGACACACACACAGCCGTGGAAATATTATAGGACTGCACCTGTAAAAATGTCTTTTACTTTTATTACAATTAATTCTTATTAGAAAAATGAAAATACGTTCGCCCAAAATCCCTCGAATGTTTTCCTTCCCCACAAGCACGACAGGACAATGTTTCTCATATAAACATCCCATCATGAGTCACAGATAAAACGAGCGAGCGTGAGAAACACTGGTGTGAAAAAAACAATTTAACATGTACGCATCTAGCAGACATTTCTATCTAAAGAGACTAGACTGAATGCACTAGAAGTCACTTCGGATAAATGCAAATGTAAAACACAACACACAATAGTGTAGAAACTTCTGAATGACACATTGAGACACTAGAGATGTTGACCTGAATCCACAAGTCGTCTTCTTGAGTGTCATCTACACACTCCGTGTGTGTGTGTGTGTGTGTGTGTGTGTGTGTGTGTGTGTGCGGACACCTGACGACAGCGATTAAAGCACACAACAGACGCGGCATCATATTATCAGATCATTAGCTTTTCTCTGTGTCCAATGGCCTCATTAGTGTCACATGTGTCATTACTGTAGTAATTGAGTAATGAGACGAGACTACTCTCTTCTAATGATGTAGATACTGTTACACACAAACATTTCAATGAGGAAAACCTGGAACACCAAAGAACACCTCTGTCATTCGAGCCGAAATTTAAAAACAAGCTTGAATAAACGTTTGTTTATTTAACGCATACAATTTTAACATGCGTCATTTTATAACACAAAAATGTGTTATTATTTAACGCATCCTTTTAAAAAGTGTATTTCATCGTTTTTTTCAACTTTCAAAGGATTTATTTGTTTTATTTGTAAAAATGGTCTGGTTTCCTTAGCAATCAATTGCAAAAGAATCACGTACACTGCTAAAAATGACTTTCTTACTTAGTATTTTTGTCTTGTTTTCCAGTACAAATGTCTAAAAATTCTTGAATCAAGGTGCATTTTCTTGATGAGCAAACTGACCCGTCTTGTTTTTAGACAAAAAATATGAAATTTAAGTGAATTTGTGGTTAAAACAAGCAAAAAAAATCTGCCAATGGGGTAAGAAAAATAATCTTAAATTTAGTGACTAAGAAAAAGGTAAACCTTAATTCAAGAATTTTTTGCTTGTTTTAAGCACAAATTCACTGAAATTTCATTATTTTTTTTGTCTAAAAACAAGACTTATTTTCTTAGGTCATTTTGCTCATCAAGAAAATGCATCTTGATTCAAGAATTTTTTGCCATTTGTACTGGAAAACAAGACAAAAATACTAAGTAAGAAAGTCATTTTTTGCAGTGTAAAAACTAAAGTGAAAATGCTGAATTTAATAAACGATGAAGCAAATTAGACAAAGAATGTTTTTTATAATGATAATAATAACAGATTAATAATAATTAATTATAATATTAATAATTAAAAGAAAATACTAAATGAGAGAAAAAGGAAACTATTAAAACTACATCGTTTAATCAGATTTTAAAACAAACCAATCTAACCGAACCAAACCTCATCGTTCCTCATTCCCGTCCAATCCAATCACCGGATTTAAAATGATCTCTGTATATGAAGAAGCTTGATTTCATCATGATATCCATAAAGAACAGATTCGGCTTCGTTTAGCTCTTCTAATGCATCTGAACGGACACCAAACAGTCAAACGCCGATCTTTCCAGACAAACATCCAGACGAGAGCAGAAAACTCGAGATGAACCGATAAAAGCGTCTGACGGGGTTTGATCTGAGAAAGTATATTTCAGTAATGTGATGACTGTGACATACATACAAACCCAAGACAGATGCGTTTGCTTATACCCTGTTTTTATTTTACTGCTATAAACAGAACGTAAAAGTGGGATTTCCTTTGCCATTAAAGTTCCATAAACTCTGCAAACTTTTCAAAGAGAGAAGTATTTAATATACTTAGCATTCAGTCAAAAACAAAGACCAGGATGAAATCTGTCATTGAAATATGAAGATGGAAATGACACAGGAATGGGATTTTTGGAGCTGTAACTTTTTTGCAGTGACGTTTAATAAAGCGTCGTCAAGGTGATGTTAGTGGAAGCATGAGGTCATTTCCCCTCGTCTTCACACCTGTCCTGCAGATGAACCGCAGGTGTAGATGAACATGCTCCGCTATCATTAGACAACCACGGAGTGTCACAATATCTTTTTGTCTCCGTTTTCAACATCACAGTTCTGTTCCAAAACCTCGACGTGATGATGTTCAAACATTTTTAAAGGGACAGTTCACCCAAGAATGAAAACTCTGTCATCATTTATTCACCCTCTTGTCATTTCGAACCTGCATGACTTTCTTTCTTTCTTCTGCAGAACGCAGAAGAAGATATTTTGAAGAAAGTTGATAACCGAACAATTCACTTCTATTGTATGGACACAAAACCAATGCAAGCGAATGGGGGCCGGTTACCAACATTCTTCAAAATATCCTCTTTTGTGTTTGGCAGGTTTGAAATGACGCGAGGGTGAGTTCTGATGACAGAACTTTCATTTGAGGGGGAACTGTCCCTTTAAGTTTGGCTCAAGTGTTCAACTGCTTTTGTATATTTTTGGACGTAAAAAAAAAGCTCACAGCGTGTCCTGTAATCGGAGGTTTTCCGTTTGCTGCAGGTCTTCAAACATTTATGCACCTGTTAGCGGAGGTGTGACACTGAAGGTGTGACACACACACACACACACGTGTAACCTGAACCGCACACACACACCTGTCTCTCTCATCACGCTCTGGTTTCACCGGCACTTTCTGTCTGTGACACCCGTCTCACACGTTACCTGCGCACCTGCCAGCTGGCTGCAGGAAGTTTACAGCCCGTCGGACTGTGAAGAAGTACACTAGATTTTTGTACCTGTTCAACCCACAATTCTTTCCACTCACTTTTTATAAGCCGGGGCGATCCAGAAGGGGTTCTCCGCAGCCTCTTTGGCGTGCCTCAGGATGGCTTCTCTCGGGTTGCTGTCGTCGCTTTTGTCCAGAGCGATGTTTTTCACGATGAAAGAAGACAACGTGCCCCCGTGGGCAGCCACACGCCCACCCCTACCTGCTCCAAACACACAAGAAAAGGTCAGAGTAAAGCAAACACAGAATTTCTGACCACTGCTATGAACGCAAAACACAACACCGTCCCCACAACATTCCCAGAATGCCCCGGGTAAATGGAGACGGCTTTGGAAAACAGGGGCCTCCCTCGCTCACGCGAACGTTAACAAAACATCCTCGGAAAAGTATATTTACGCTGTGTTTATACACACGGGGATATGAGGAGAACATGAGTTGTGGTGAGCGAGCGATGGGAGGCTTCTGTGAGTCTCAGGGTGAGGAATCACCGTGAAGTCGAGACCACCGCTCCTGGTTCTCCGCCAGGTTTATAATGTAATCATACGGAGTGTTTACTCAAAGCCACTGTCTTAAAGCCCCGTTGCACTCTGGGATGCTGAGATGAACGCTCAAGACAAAAGCCGTGGGTCTGTGACTCTTTCTGCGAACAGTTTACAGTGACGCTATTAAATTAAATCATTATTTGAAAAAGAGGGGTCCTTGACTAAAAATGCTCGTAAACAATGAATTACACATTACTTTGACAGATTATGTCACAATTATGACTAAACTGTTGAGAAAAGTGAAATGGGTTTAAAACTGGTCGTGTTCTTGACTCGTTGGATTTTTAACTTCACTCTGTAACTTTTCTCTCTCTATCGCCATCTATAGTTATCGCATGAAATCGCAGGTTAGTATATGTCAATTTTTCAAAGCGAATTAGGTCAAATGACGCTAAACTAACAAAACCCCACCCAGCATCTCCAATCATACATCATTGTTATAAGCTTTCCATTGTGAGTTTTTAAGTTTTTAAAACGGTTTTCTTATGTACTTGCTCAATGACTGACTTGTTTATTTCTTAACCCAAAAGGTTTTTTGAAAAGCTTTACGAGATACCATTTTGTACCATGTTCACAGAAAGTGTACGAGACTGAAGCGTAAGACAGGCGGTACATCACCTGGACCAGACACGGGCGGCTCTGGTTTGTGACTCTTGATGGGGTCCAGACGGTCCTTCTCCAACTGTTTCCTGGTGCTGCGCTGTCGAGCCTCGCGGAACATGGGCAAAGCGTGAGCTGTGGCACATAAAACACACACGGATCACCAAACGCAATACACTACTACGCTCTCGAGAACATCATAGCGACCATCGAGGATTGTCACGAACAACGTGTTTTTATTTACTTTTGATTAAGCTGCCCACATTTCACAGTTTGTCAAACACAACCAAAATAAATGGCCGAAGAGTTTCGGCGCGTGTGTGTGTTTTACTCCAGGGTCACAGGAGATGCTCTCCGTGTTGGAAAGATGAAGCGTTTTTCCATTCAGGAGTTCTGTGCTAATTCCACTCGCGCACGCTACATTAAGCAAAAAGGTTAACGGCGACACATTCTGTGCGTTTTTTTCTCAATGGACCATCATTCTGCGTCCTGTCACCTTATTTTCCATCACTCGATGGACTCGACCTATCGCCTCTCTCCAGTGCCGGTCACGTGGCGCTTTACGTCGGACGGCTCTTAACGGGAGGGTCTTTAAGCGCATGTGAAAGTGGGTGCAGCGGGCGATCACGCGCTCGGGGGTCAGGTGTGGGCAGCTCTGCCGTGACTGGCGCTCTCGTGGCAGAAGCGTGATGATGGAGTGACACGCGCTAATGGCATCGTGCCCCGCGGGTGACCAGCGGCAATCCGATGGAAAGCACTTACACTCGTGCAAGTCCACACACACACAATCTGGTTAATGGGTCTGGGACAAGACCTAATGCAGGATGGCACCTCTGAGGGCAGAAAAGGGCCAGTATTATCATGCGTGCTGTCCTGGACTCTTATCACGCAGGGTCGTTCGTGTCTGAGTGCAGTTTCAGACTTACTTCATTTGTATTTCTGGAAAACTACATTTGATATTTTTCTCAAAATGTTCAAACGTAGCAGATGCTGTCGCAGTGCACAGTGTTTCTGGAGGATTGTGCAGAATTTTGTTATTAACTGATCAGTCACGTGATATTTTTGGCTCAAAAAAGAACACGATGACATGACATATTCTGCACTCACGTGTAATAATGTAGTCCTGCGTCAGCGTCTCGGCGTTTTTCGCCTTCATCTTACTCTTCACCACACATAACTTGGCACCTCTGAAGAACAAGGAATAAAAAGATTTGAGCTTCCGAAAGCATCAGCGTGATTCTCATCTTTCCAACAGGATGCTGCTTTGTTCTAAACTTGCAAACAATTGATTTCAGCCAAAAAATGTTTTGCATCTGCTAACAATAGAACTGCATAAACCAGAAAAAAAAACTTTTTATGTTGTGACTTCTAATAAATCTATACAAACATTCTGTTATTTCAGTGAGTTCCAGAACAAAACTTCAGGGCATTGCTTTGAGTGTGTGAAGGGCTGCGTGTACCTCTGACTCTTGACCGGGTCATAATAAACTTTGGCCAGACCGTTCCCCGTTCCAACCATGATCTGATTCAACTTGGGATGCCAAAGACAGCGAACGACACTCTGAAATAACAGCAGACGAGAGAAAGCAGACGGTGAGACAGAGGCAGGAAGTCAACATTAACCAATTTGCAGGAGTAAAACACGGAGCCAGTGTAAAAACATGCTCTGATATCTAAGCCTGTTGTGTGTGCGGTGTAGAGCAGAGGTGAGAGAGTGCCGTCGCGTTCTCACTGATCTCCAGTTGACTATATTTGGCCGTTGAGTCGAGGTCTGGATCTCAAAGACCCAGTGTGACAAATGGGCCACTGTCAGGGGCGTGTGTGTTTTCAGAATGCTCTGACTTCTGAATACCTGATATCTAATACAGGGAATAACATCTGACACTGTGAATGTGGCTGACATCTCATACTGAAACACTGCATTAAATGCATGCCATTATTGCATTAAAGGAATAGTTCATTATTGCATTCAATACATAATTCTTTACTGCAGTAAATGCATAATGCATACTGCATAAACTGCAGTAAAGAAATAAAACATGATTGCATACAATAGATAGTTCATTAGTGCAATTATTAATTATGCATTTAATGCGATAAAGAAACTGTTAATTATTGCATGAAATAAACAGTTCACTGCATTAAACCAATTGTTAATCATTGCATTAAAAGAAACTATCATTATTGCGTTAAAAAATAGTTCACTGCATTAAACCAATAGTTTGTTATTAAAATAAACAAGCAGTTCACTGCATTAAACCAATAGTTTATCATTGCATTAAATGCAGTTCATTATTGCATTAAACCAATAGTTCTTCGCTGCATTAAATGCATGGTTCATTGTTGCATGAAATAAATCGTTAATTGCATCAAACCAATAATTCATCACTGCATTAAAAGAATAGCTCATTATTGCATTAAAAATAGTCTAGTGCATTATCCCTATAGCCCTTTACTGCATTAAATGCTTAGTTCATTATTGCATGAAATAAAAAGCTCATTGCATTTAAACCAATAGCTTATCACTGCATTAAAATAATAGCTTATTATTGCATGAAATATAGTTCATTGCATTAAATGAATTGTTCATTATTGCAATAAATAAGCACTTCACTGCATTAAACCAATAGATTATCTTTGCATTAAACGCATAATTCATTATTGCATTAAACCAATAGTTCTTTGCTGTATTAAATGCATAGTTCATTGTTGCATTAAATAAATAGTTCATTGCATTAAACCAATAATTCCTCACTGCATTAAAGAATAGCTCAACATTGCACTAAATGAGTAGCTCACTGCATTAAACCAAAAGGTCGTCTTTGCTTTAAATGCAGAAATAAACAGTATATTGTTGCATTAAACAAACAGTTCAATACTGTTACAGTAGTTCAGTCTGAAAATGTAAATCCTGGCATCATGTACTAACGCTCGTGTCATTGCAAAATAATATGCATGCTGTATGTTCTCTGTAGAGGACATATAACATGGAGAAGGTGTAATGAATTGGTGTACTTGGGTCCAAATGCCAAGTAAAATTTAGAAAAATAATCCCTTAAAATGGGACATTTTAGTATGCACAAGTCATAGACACACAGTTCAGAGTTAACCTGATTTCAAACAGACAGATCTTGCTGTCTACAAAGTGTACAAACTCCTGCATGCAGATCGGTAAAAACCTACGAATGCATGCAAGGGGGGGTGTGAAAGCTGCTTAGCCTCCAGCTGTTCAGCAGTTCTAAACCTTGAGCTTCCACTCTGCCTGCAATCCACCATCCGCCGGGCTCAGTTAAGTCTTTCTGACCTAGAATACAGCTTTACACGCCCCCCTCATCCCCCCTCAGCTTGATCATAGATGAGGTATGAGTTCAGCCCTTATTAACTTAACTGGATGTTGGGTGGTTAATCCATCTCTGTGGGCATGTGGTTGAGTAATTGATTATTTAGGAAGATCTGGAAGATTTGGCTGCGGATCTGAAATGTTCTTTGGCACGACGCAAAGTAATCTCCCGGCAGTTCACTAACTTACCCTGCAGATACTGCGCTGCAGCATTAGCATACTGCACATCTGCCTGAGCATGTCCAACTACAATCACAGACAGAACTGGAAAGAGACACAATAAAATACTGAATCCCAGTGATATTAGTAACATTCCATTCTGTTAAATGGACTAAGGATCGCAAAGAAATCATGTGTGTCCAGCAGCAGAGGTGCTTGTGTTGTGTTGTGTTAGCATCTGCCAATTTTAATTGTAAAAACTGGTTCCTTTTGAGCTTCTTTGGTGAAATTTTTGTCTACCAAGATTAAAATGTATATTGTGTCGACGTCACATATTGTACAGTGTATTATTTTTATTTAGAAAGATTTAGTAATCAATATGAACAGAAAACTGGGTGTCATTTTTTTATAGCCAAAATGATCATTTGGAAAGTGAAGAACGCAGTTATTTATATCATAAGGAAAATAAACCATTTACGCAAAAAAAAAACTTTTTTTTTTCCAATTTTATAAATTCATTTAATTCATACACAAGGACTTTGGAAGAAATATATACCAAAAGCACATCAACTAAAGAAAATCATATTAATAAAATAAATGTTTTAAGCTTGTAAAGCGTTGAATGCTTTCAACACAATCTCACGGGAATTCGTAACTATTTTACGAGTTGGCTACTTCGTAGGAATTCGTACGTTTCTCTTATTCGTGCGTTTTATCACAATTTGCTTTCATGCCAGTGATGGTTAGGTTTAGGGGTGGGGTTAGGGGAGGGGCGTCCATATTGCTTTTTTCTAATAATCATACATCTTTGTACGATTTGCATTGTACAAATTCATTCCAATTAGTCACCTTGTAAAAAAGTTACAAACTCCCGTGAAATTGTGTTGAAAACACGCAACGCTTTACAAGCTAAAATATACATTTATTTGATTTGACCGATTTTAATTTTTTTTCATGTCATTAATGTTACTATCTACTAACTTTAAAACCATAAAAAAGAGTGACTGTGTGTCGCAAAATTGGCAACTGGAATCTGATTGGGAATCATAATGCCTCAATAGTGCTTCCCATTATCCCTTATCAAACGCACAGCATCCACACCTCCAGCTATCTTCACAGCCCATCTGCGCAGGTACGGCGCGCTCCACCTCACATACAAACCATCACAAGACTTACAATAAGCCCATTTGCCCTGACAAACACACGCAATCAGCGACGTGTCACAGTTCATCACACCAGCATCTCAAACTCATCAGAACAGCGGTGTGGCCCCTCGCGGATACGCCGCTGCCTCTGTGGACTCTGGAAATAGCAGCGATATACCTGTCTCAACATGAATCTCTGACTCCCACTGCAATCCTGTTTACCACCAGAGTCCAGCATCACGACCCAACGCACAACGCCTCTAAAACACAAACTGCTCTGAAGTATCTGAAGCTCAAATGTTTCTGCTGGCAAGTGGAAGGAAAACATTTCTTTTGCGAGTGAGTCACCTCGTGCATTTACTGCGGTTATGGCAGAGTCTGAAGTGACATTTCGGTTTCTTTTTCAAGCTGCAGTCTTTCCTAAACAAAGCAAGCTGTCGGCCGACAGGCGGTTCTGAACGTGCGCCACGGAGAAAGACCCGGAGCGGATCCAATACTATCAGCGGATGCAGAGGATCCTGCTGTCAATCAGACAAAACCCAGATACGTCAGGGGGGCTTTGTATCAGGCAGACAAAATCTATTTCAGGGAGAGAGAGACGGGTTTAGACTTCTTTGCATATCTCGTGACAGTTGTGAGAATAAAACTGGAGAATTGTGCAAACAGACGGCGGCAAGAGGAGAGAGACTGAACTTGCGCATGGTAACAGAGCCAAACCGCCCGAAGACACCTGGAGTATGTCTGAACATTAAAGAGCGACGGTGCTTTTAGCTCAAAGTTACATTATTAAACAAAGCCCCGCTGGATTGTATATTTTTCGAATCAAGCTTAAGCCCGTGTGCACGACCTGAAGCCTACAAAGCCTTCAGCTACAGAACATTCTACAAACACACTTTAATAAACACTACATCACTTAGGTCAGAAAAGGACTGGTTCTGTTTTAGCTTTTGGGCTCGGATCGGGGTCAGCCGCATTCCAAACCCAGATGCCCCTGCAGGAATTGCGGAGAAGGCACGCGTCTCATCCGGGTTTTTGCACCTTGCGAAAAGACGCGGAGGCCGAGAGCCACCCCTGGAGTATTTACTCTTTCCAGCGTCCACCTCCCGGCACGGAGCGCGACCTCGCCGCGGGGTGACGTCTGATGTTTACACTGACATGATTGGTAGCTCTCGCTCCTGGCGCAACACTTCATAAAGACAGCACTTAAATTCTTCAGCCGTCTTGCCGAGAGACGCGCTGGATAAACACAGTAAATAGCGGCTCGGCGGGTCGACGGAGTGCACGCTACCTAGAAATAAATTCAGAGCGGTGTTTCCAACAAACGAAAGTCCTGATGTACACTTAGAGGAACAATCAAAGGGACAGTTCAACCAAAAATAAAAGTCATTTATTTACCCAGTATGTGACTCTTTATTCAGTGGAACACAGAAGAAGATATTTTGAGAAATGTCTCTGTGGTTTTGTGTTCATACGATGAAAGTCAACTGGGGTCAATTCCGATTGGTCGTTTGGGATGACGCAAGAAAGAATTTCCGTCCCTTTAAGATGAAAATGAAGATTTCCCTCATCACTCATGTTGTTCTGAACAAATGATGGTGGCGGCGCCTAAACGTTCATGTGGACTGTTCCTTTAATATCTCTTTCTAGTTCATCTCTACGAGGCTAAGCGGCTCTATGGCATTCTGTCAGGTTTAAGATGTGCCAGACCGGGTTTAGGCCATTAGTCCTGCCGGTGTTATGACTGCACGAGGAGCTCTGGGACTCATGGCAAAAGCACTCAGAAGTACATTCCATCATGGACGGCCACGAGAGCTTTCAGCTGTCACTCACCTCAGCGTGTCTACACTGAGACACCTCACCGTCAGGACGAGCATTCCGAGAGACGTTAACTCACGGGAATCGCTCCATCAAGCACCTGATGAGAAGTCTTGTCAAGGTTGTCGCCAGTATTAAACATAAATGGTTTTTAATTCATTCGTTCCATGCCTTCTATTTATCTGCAATGACACACACTACACTTCAAAAACCGCACATCAATAAAATAAAGTTGACAATGTGTCAAACTCAGAACGCAGCTGCATTCTGGACGACAACGTGCTGTTAATGTGCCATCGCTGTTACATTGAGCAGTACATCTCTTCTGTCTATCTGGCATCCCTGAGGCGTTAATGGGATCCATCAGATGGACCTGCACCAGAAAACTACTCTAGTTGCCCTAAAGTTACACTAAATATGAACATTAAATTAAAGCAATTTGCAATATAAATCAATTTAGTTTTGGGGTTGTCATGCATAGTTACAGGTTAGACTCACTTTTAATTCTTTTACTTTACTTCTTTTTTAATTCTTTTTACTAATTCTTAGACTAACTTTTTAATTCATGAAAATTGCCTGAAGTGATGCTTTCTAGGATGACATGACATCTACAGTATATATAAAATGCAT
Organism: Triplophysa rosa; assembly: GCF_024868665.1. Lineage (NCBI taxonomy): Eukaryota > Metazoa > Chordata > Actinopteri > Cypriniformes > Nemacheilidae > Triplophysa > Triplophysa rosa. The sequence goes on along the minus strand of NC_079911.1, from coordinate 18,985,535 downwards.
AATAATATGAAATATTAATATTATTGTTTAATTATTATTACTATTATTCTTATTTAATCATTAAAATAATAATTATTACTATTAATAATAATAATACATTGATTTATTTAAAGACGTTTGACGAGCAAATCAATTTAGAAAGACAATTTCCCTTATCTTCCAAAAGAACAAACAGGCTGACTGCAAATCTTTCCATTTACAGAGACATAAAGTTTGCCAAGCTCAGTAAATTCAAGACGTCACGCTTCCTGGAGTTTGTATGATTACATAAAAAACATTTTTTTATTGGAACATCTTGCTCTGTAAGTGCTCTGCATTTATAACAACAACCGTAATTTCCGATACGCGCACATCTGGCAACGTGAGCCGTCCTGCTGCTTTCCTTTGGATTGGCTAACAGACCTCATGGCTGGAAAACCATTACACAAACAGAGGCACTTTGTACACTTCCTCTCTCACTTAAACCTATATCAGCTGTCCAGCTCCGAACTTCAATTTGTCAAATCGCATTTTCTCATGGGCACACATCAGTAGACAGCACTGCTTTTGAATCAGTTTTCTCCACTTTCGGAAACAGTAGTTCAGGAGGCTGATAAACTTACCGCATTGGCCACTTCGATCTCGTAGACCTTCGTAAGCGACTCTCTCTCAAAGAAGAGCAGTTTTCCATTGCCCTCGTCCTTCTTGACGGAGGTTCCCGTTACGAGGAGTTTATCATCAGGGCTAAAACAGCAATCCGTCCTGTTTTTGAAAAAAATAAAAGCGAGATTAGAAACACGATCATTTGGTTTGAAACGTCTTCTTAGGGCGTCACAATATCTTTAACTATACTCTTAAAAACAAAGGTGCTTCAAAGGGTTCTTTTGGTTCCATAAAGAACCTTTAACATCTGAAGAACCTTTGTGTTTCAAAAAAGGTTCTTTGTGGCGAAAAAGGGTTCTTCAGATTATGAAAAGGTAAGAAAGCGATGGTTCATTAAAGAACCTTTGACTGAACGGTTCTTTGTGGAACCAAAAATGGTTCTTCTATTGCATCGCTGTGAAGAACAGTTTAAGCACCTTTGTTTTTAAGAGTGTACACGGTTACTGTCACCAAAAATGATGTAGGCGGTATTATTGCGATATCTATTATATTTTATAAATAAACAATGTTATCAGTTAAATTTATTTTTCAATTTTCATCATGTATGTAACATTAACACAATATCAATGTTCATGAGTACTAAGGCTGTCACGATAATTTCGCTTCGTGATTATCGTGGGCAAAATAATTCACGGTTAACAATATTATCACGGTATTGATACGCTTTTTTTACAGATAATGATGTCAGTCAAATGTATCTTTAACTTTGTTTATTTTGTGTTTCACCTTTTTTGGCCAACGAATCAAACTTAAAAATCGAGTGCAAGGACGTTTGTAAGCATTGTGGCCTCTAAGGCCAAACTTTAAACGAGTGCAGGATTATGTACGATATTATAATTAATCATTGTGAATGAATGAATGAATGTGTACAATTAACACGATGTCGATAATCATGGTTATTGACAATACCTATATGTTGTCACACCCCAAATGGCTACTAATATCACGGTTATTGTCAATGCCAGTATACTGCGACAACCCTACATGTTCACAGAAATGATGTATAAAAGCATGATCATACTTGTTATGCTATCAAACATGTGCATGATTTACATTGGAAAGAAGGAGGTCAAACCCTCAACCACACCGAAAGGCTTCCTGAAGTTGCGAACATCCCAGGTCTTTAGTGTGTCATCCCCTGAAAACACACAACGAAGACACATCAGAAAGAGTAACATGAAACATAAAACTGGCGTTTGACAAGCAAGCGAGTGAATCAGAGCATGAATCACATCATACGTGATTCTGATGGCTCACAGTTACGCTGGGGATCTCCAGACTACTGCTGACTAAAGCTCTTCAAAGTGTTATAGTCTTACACGAGAGCTCTGTGAAGAGCCGACGACGGGCAGATTTATGAAAGAAAGACTTTACTGTAGCTCATGTCACAGCCTCGGGACGTCTTTCTGAGCCATCGATAAGACAGTGACACTCTTTTCCTCGACTTTATAAGGTCACGGAAAAGACAAAAAGTTCATTCTTTGGAGACAACTCCACTTTGTGTCCGGGACCAACATTAAAAACCCACAGATTCAAGATGGTCAAGGCCGATAGAATAAGGGTTGGCTGTCTGACCGTAACTTATCACAGTAGAAGAAATGTCATATGGTAACAGGACTGATTTAGAACTGCCTGCCTCGCGCAAAACATTCGCTAATAAACAACATTGTGACACTATAGAGACGAGTCATTTTAATGCCAATTTAATTCTTTCTTTCATAAAAAAACTTTGTAAACGCTTTCAATATTGCTAAAAAGGTTGTCAATGTACTTTTCTTAACTGAAACGGCGAATGTTGAAATGATCAATAATCCTAAAATGTATCAAATTAAAGTTTCAATCCACAAACTTTTGCTGGTTGAATATAAACAAAAACCAGTTGAGCAATATTCGGAACAGTAATATTATAACAACAAAGACTTTTGACTTCAAAACCACACACAAAAAAAACCCCTCCAAGAACATGCAATTTAGAAAGTCAAAATTTCAGCTTTTCTAATATAAAGTTAATAAAAAATAATACTCATTCATAGTCTGAATGTTTATTGTGCTGGAAATATAATGGTTTTTAGAAACGGGTAAAAACGGCTAGTCTGACCTCCGCGTGATGCTAGTGTCACTCCGTCGTATGAGAAGGTGACACACGAAGGGTCTGATCCAGGAGCGTGTGCCTGCCGACAGTGAAACTTGGTATGAACCTGCGATAATAAAACAAAGAAACACATTAGAACAACAAGCAGGACATGTTTGGTGCTGAGGCCTAAACCCAAACTATCCCTCAAGCTTGCTCAAAGAAACATAAAGACCTCTTCATACTCGAGATCCTTTTCTAAAAGGAGCGAAAACAAAGCAAAATGTTGTGCAGAAAGTGTTCAGTGGCACGTATGAAACACACCACTGATGTCTTTATCTTCCGAGCTTTTAAAACGATCCTGTTTCTCCGATTTACAAAAAATCCCCACTAGGAACCGATATAAAAGTCCTTTTTAGGGTAAGCAGAAGCATTTAACTTCTGCTACTTCCTCTGAAGCGAAACCCTCTTTCACGGACCCTCATGGCTCTTAAATTACCGGACCACCCGTATCTTTACTTACATGAGTGCGAGCGCAATCGAAGCCATTTATTTTCTCTGAGCTCTGAGGATCTAATGGAGGGTGAACGGACATCAGCGGTCCTCAATCATCGCCCATGAGAACCAGAGACCTGCAGAATCCACTCAACTCCACTCAGGTGAGATCTCTTTTACGTCTCCAATATTTCTCCTAGACATCAGTGACTTTAAATGGAGAGCAAATTATACGTTTCGCTTAAGTCTCATCTGTGTCTCAGATATTTCTCCTGATAAAAACATCCGGAAATTTCACAAACATCTCCATATGAGTTTTAAGAGAGATGTGTCAAATGTGTCAAACTGAGCTCAGATTTGTCAAGTCTGCAATCAAAAGTCGACCTTTTATTGAAGATCTCGATAAGTCAAACATTTCTCATCAAATTTACCCAAATTCAGATGACTTTACCTCAACGATCTACATTCATTCATCAACATATCCCCAAATTTGTTTGCTTTCTTAAAACATCAGTCTTTACTAATTGATGATTGGCTCGTTTTACTGGTAGGCGGGCCTTCCTTTGCTAGAGCGGCCATATTGAGCGGTGCATTCCTCGCCACTCATTGTAACTGCAGTGGCGCATCTTGTTAATATTAATATCTTTGGCGAGAATCGGTAAGAGTCACGAATAGTATGTCCGAAACCTCAGTATGCAAAAAGCAGTAGGCGAGAAATACGCAGATGGTCTAAGCTAAGATTTGTGAGTGTGCATTGGAAGGACACTACTCGATCCCATGATGCTACGGGAGCCGAGCAACGGTGAAATTTCAAAAGGAAATGAAATACAAATAGCGGTGACTAAATTATGTTTTTATCAAAATGTGAATCGAAATGTATTCATACTACTCCCTCTCAAACTATATGGAACGTACAGTTTTAATGGTCGCTAGGTAGATACTTCAGATTCAGTATGTACTGTCACAGTATGCGATTTCGGACGCAGATTTAGTGAGAGTGTGTTTGCCAAATCCAATGTATGGAGCCACGAAATAGTCAGAACGCACCTTCAGAAACAAAAAAACATCTTCATAAACAGAGACTACATTGTAATTTTACTGACGTACCATCATGTATGAAAACTAAATTCACCTGGTTCAATACAACCGTCACATGTAACAAAAATCAGACAGCACAAACAAATCTTAATCCCATAGGACACTGCAAGTGTACAAAATTGTGACAACTAGCCCCGGTCTCTATTACTCTACTGAAATAAATGTTGAAATACTTTCACATGGAGAGAAAAGAAAGTCAAAAACCTGGAACGGCAAGATAACGCCGCTCGACACACCTGAATCACCAGACTACTGGCCCTCATATCGCCCCGCCGCGGCTTTACTTCGCCAAACCAATCGACTTCTGAATAATTGCCTGTTTTTTCTTGTTCTTTATCAGAGTTTCTCCACCTGTGAGTGCTGCCAGCGAAGCGTGTCCCTGCTGAACGCTTTCAGGGCTGAAATCAGTCCGAGAAAGTTGAAATGAAGGACCTACAGGAGCTCGCAAGTGTTCGAGATGCCCCAAAAACCACTACACGTCACACATGAGGTCAAAACTGACCCAGTTTACATGTTCTTGGTCTTATTGCGAGACTCATTAGTGCATGTTATATTAAAGTAAAAAGTCAAAATCAAAATGTACGCCATGTGGGCTTGGTTTCAGAAAAAACGAGAAAAGCCGTTTAATAATTTTAATAACTAACTATAATGATTAAAGTAAAAACATTTCACACTCCAATCAAATCCGGACAGAAAGTACATCACCTGCAATTTTATGTTTCAAACAGAGATGGCGACATAAACGCAGAAGTTACAGATTGCAGCTTTAAAACAAAAAAGGAGCGAAGCACTTTAAACCAAATTTAGTGAAGTAGATCCAGTCTCTCGAGTAAATCGACCGGCAAGACACGCTCGCTCTAACACCATCTTCAGTTTCACGGCACAAAACGTCTCTTCATTTTCTGAGCAGTCCTGGGGTTCATCTCCAGGCAGATACACACATGAGGTCAGCTCGGTGGAGAGGCAAAGAGGACTGACAAAAATGTGATTATTGTTGACAAGACACATTCAGAGCCCTGCGCTGGCCCTCTCATCACAGCATAACCTTGTTTCGGCACCGAGGGGCTGGCTCGGGTTTCCAGCGTGCCAGGAGCCCTGATTTAAGAAACGTCCATCTTCCATCGGCTGTCATCACCGACTTCAGGATAAGCATCAGACACTAGTGATTTCACGCACTGACTCTTCTTGAAACCAGACGGAGGGAGACAGCTACTCTGACGAAATCTTTTAAGGGAAAAAATTCTTCTTAAGTGTAACAAGAGCCAAATGTGAGGAGGTCAAATCCACCTGCCATCTTAGAATTACTTACAGTACAATTCAAGGTACATCCCACATTTTTTATGATAGACTATTAAGCCCGTTCACACCAAGGATAATAACTGTTTAAAGTAGCAATGTGGAGATTTTACCGGCATCTAGTGGTGAGGTTGCGAATTGCAACCAACGGCTCACTTTTTCGAAGCACTACGGCGGCTGACACACGACAAAGAAGTCGTCACATTTCCGATTCTTTGCCGAAGGAGATGACGTATTTACGAAACGCGCTCTGTAGAACAGTTTGTCCGTTTAGGGCTACCGTAGAAACAACATGGCGAATTCCATGTAAGAGGGCCCGTGGTGTATGTAGATAGAAATAGCTCATTCTAAGGTAAGAAAAAGAAAAAGCTTCATTATGTAAGGTCTTTAAACAGCTCTGAACACATAGTTATGTATATTATAATGCATTTCTGTCAATAGAGCCTCTAAAAAATTACGCACTGGACCTTTAAAATCGATCTAAAGAAAGAAAATAGCAAAGCCCACACGACAACTACAATAATCAAATAGACGAGAGATAATATTGGGACCACTTTCAGAGTTTTTTTTTCCAAGTGATGAACAATTTTACTTTGACAGCCAATCAAAATCCACCTGAATTTAAAGGGCTTTTGTATTTGAAATGTGAGGTCAAAATAAACAATGTTATCATCTGACAGTGCGGATGAAAATAGTTAATATACTTAAGTTAAGTATCGTTAATTGTAGTAATGTATCGTTCTTGGTGTGAACGGGCCTTTAAACTGCTGTTTTTGATCAAATACTTTTGAAAAACTGAACACGGAAGACATTACAGGGGCTGTTCGCTGGGGCAGACAAGTGTGAAGAAACTCACCCAGATGTGCCTCAGAAATAAAAGTGCATCCTAACAGCCAATGTCACAGCTGCGGGAAAACAATCCGATCAAAGACGGACGTCTGCTCGTCAGAGATTACACATCAGTCTCGGCTTTAAGCGACACGAGCGATTTAGTTTTCTGATTAAATGGAGTTCGGAACGAGACAGATTTAATCACAAGAACCTGCTGTTGTTTAGGAGAAACTATAGCAAAGTCTCCTAAAAAACACCTCGCAGGTCTGATACGACACGGGGGTGAGAAAATAATGACAATTCGGTTTCTGTCAAATTGGGAACAGTACTACTTACATGAGAATATTATCGGCCCCTTCCCAGAAAGTAACCAAATCTTCCATCGTGTTGCACACCGATCTCTCCATCCAACGAACAGCTGATAGAAAATGAAGATGTGCGACATGTCAAAGACGCGGTGTTACTTCCTGGAGAGAGGAACGGCTTACAGGACATTTCCTGGAACGTGTGTCGAGTTTCAGGGTGATTTTGAACCACCAAAACAAAAATGAACTCGTTATTGTATATGACTTGTGTTGAACACAAAAGAAGATATTTTGAAAAATGTCTCAGTGGTTTTGTGTCCATCATTTTTATTTCTTGGCGAACTATCCTTTTCAAGAGTATAACCATTGAAACACACACACCTAAAACCTCATTTAAAGAAGGATGGCAATGACGTCATTTCTACACAATCTGGCAAAGATAAAGCTGATATGGTCTAAAATAAGATGAATAAGATGATGTCATGTTGTTGAAGATAACACTTCACCTCTTCACCGCGGCACGAGTCAGTCTGATGAGGGTTCACGACCCCGTAATCAAAGTCCAAACCCGACACAGAATGATCTGCATTTCCAGCAGGATCAGATCTGTCCTTCCCAATACCTCAACATCAGACATGAGAGAAGATCAACGACCGGCCGCAAATTGATCAAGTCTGTCCGCATTCTCCGTTTATGAGCAATAGACGTCCGAGAGTCAGATCTGGCCTTGTGTGAACACGGATATTACGGGTGGGCGGTACGACCGAACTCTTATATCACAAATGAGTCGTTTGAAATCACAGAGAAGGCTTGAAGGAGTAGCTCACGTAAGCCTCGATTTGTTTTCGACAGAAGAAATAAAGACACGGACGGCTTGTATGACATGTGAACTTTTTTTAATTCTAAAGTGAAGTACTCCTTTAACCTTGAGAAACAACTTCTCAAACATGACGAGCACAAAACAAAAGAATAAAACGTCATATATGTTGATACAGGTCACATGTCCACCAAAAGAATTAAAGATTCTTTTTGAAGAATCTTCTTCCGGGCGCCTTCTTCCGGGCGAGCAGAAGCGCCGGCGTCCCCCGGGACAGGTCACAGATTCTCAGATGCGCCCTCGAGGAACGGGCTGTTATTATAAGCTGCTGGGGAATGCTGGGTAAATATTTAGTCTGACAGAACAAGCAGTAATAAATTACAGGTGTCTTGCCGATCTCCCGTGGCGCTGCCGCTGAGAGAAGCAGCTGGGGGTACGAGGCGACGCTTGGCAGCCGTGACCGGCGAGTTGCTCAATGAATAATGCATTTGTGATCGTTCTCTGGCACGCCGTCATCTGCTTGCACCTCCTATCGGGGTCAGAAACTCAAAGCTACGCGTATTAGTGTCTCAATATGTTCTGTTTGTAAACTGTTTGGATCATTTTCACATTACAGTCAATCCAACAAAGAAGGTTTCGACAGTTGCTGGCAAGTCCTGCATTTGTGTATTTTCATCAAACACTGGACATCTAAGAACGCTGTACGCATGAGGACTTCTTCGATCTTCGACGGATCAAGGACCGTCCGCATGGTCTCCGCTGTCCCAAACAGGAACTTCAGATCCATCAAGTTGGTGGCACCCACTGATCTATATAAATGACTGGATTGCTCATGACGCCATTACACTGAAGCGACCGCGCCGCCATGTTGGTATGCCCAAACGTTCTATTAAATGAATAGGGAGTGATCACATATTAATGATAAAACAGTCTCCGTTTTGATATCTGAAGTCTCAGAGTACATTCTTACAATGCAAATGTCTTAAGCATGTAAATGGTTAATTATATTAAGTCGAGAATTTTCCCGTCTTATTAGATATCGTGAGTTACGTTCATTTTCATTAGAGTAGCGTATCAGTTCAGCACGAGACACCTCAACAAATGACAGATGTTCTGAAATCTAAATACAGACTGTATAATGTTCTTCAAGTCATGAAGCTTTTTTTCTAAACATTTACACATGTGCCATTACAACAGTGTGCAATACACATATCGATTTCTATACGTCGCTATTCTCCCCAAAATAAACAAACATTGGAAAAATCATCAGAAGTAACAATACATTTAAACACACATGTGAGCTAAAAACTTACCGCGCGCCTAATAAGCTGAAAAACGGGTTATTTTAGATCGTCATTTTGACTGTAAGTCAATGGCGCTCTCCGTCAGTTGGGCATACCAAGATGGCGGCGCGATCGCTTCTGGTGGCTTCACCTCCTGCCGTTGGTTTAGCGTTCCTGGTGCAATCCAGTCATTCATATAGATCAGTGGTGGCACCACAGAAGCGAAATAAAGAGCACAAGACACCTAACAACAGCCTTTATTTTCATTCCGTTCATTTCATATTCCGTTTTAAACACAGATTTGTTACGTACTTGCTCAATAGCAGCTTTGAAAAGTTTGCAATTTAAAACAAAACGTTAAATGTAACCAAAAATAGTATTGCCCTGGTTAGGAGACCCAACTCCCTGACCGCTTAAGTGAACTCATAAGTGAGCATATGGATGGTCACATGCACTAGACATTCCAGGAATCCATTAAACAGGTGCCGAGCACTTAGCGTATATCACCGAGCATACAGGACACAGTCAGTAACGGCAATACTGCCAAACAGTCTCAGACCTTCATAACTGATCTGAAACCAATGCAGAAACACCCGACTGTTCAATGTAAACGTGTCTTTACCGGACTTGAGGCGGTTATGCAATGAAGAAGCTTGAAAGTGGCTTTCTGTAGCAGAATCCGACTGTAACCGTATCAGTCACACGCTCATTGAGAACAGAGGGGCTGATGGGGGATTTTACCAGAGATGTGATGCACGCAACATATGCTCTGTGTTGACATCACTTTCATGCCATCGAATAAACCCTCGTCCCCACGAACCTACAGATGCTAATGGCTCACGACATACCGGACCGACATGTTGGCGATCTGTTGGTTCTGTTTAGAAAGAAAAGCTACTGCAGAAAGTAAATCCAGAGGAAAAATGAATGTAAAGCATTGTTGAATAACAGAAAACGTAAACTTTTCACGGCGGATGGGATTGAAGTTTGTGCAGAATGTGGGAGCCATCAAAGCGGCCGTGTCATGGGAAAAACTTCAGACCAATAACAGCACCATTAAGCATTTTCAACATCCACTTCATCTGTTCTCAGAATACCTTTCACAACCGCGGAAATTTTTAAATACCATTTCAAAATCATTTTCAGTTTTTCCGAATTTACTTTCTTTAGGTATGTGTTACTTCTATGAATTTAGTTACTATTTCTAGGTATGTGTTTAGGTAAAATTACAGCTGCACAATTAATTGAAAAACTAATCGGGATTACAATTACAGGAAATCGGCAAAAGCCTAAATGACAGCAATCCATTTGCGCTCATTTCTGTGCGTTTCGGCGGTGTGTTTGGGCACAGAATTTAGTTGACGTGTCCTTTAGGCATTCGTTTTGAATTTTTTACTAAGAACATAACTCCCATAATTATTTGTTATTTACATGATATTATTTAGTTTTGGATGCTTATAGAAAGAATATGGCATGCAGCTGCGTCACAGAAAGTTATAAAACATTTCAAAGCATTTCAATAATAATCGCAGTAACAATATTGAGGTGAATAATCGACAATTATGATTTTGTCATAATCGTGCAGCCTAGAGGTAAAATGATCATTTTTGTTTTATTCCCAAATTTCAAGTCAAAATATTGTTTCAATTTGCATTTATTTGCAGAGAAGGAAAACTGGAGAAACAGGTGAAAATAACAGAAAAGATGCTCTGTGTTGTTTCAGACCTGAAATACTGCAAAGAAATCAAGTTCAGATTCACTTTTAAGCAATACAACAGTAAAAATTGTACATGTATTTAGGAAAAGTTCAGAATTATTTTTTATGTGACAACCTGGATTTTTCTTGTCATGCTGTCAGTCTTTCACATTGCTGTTGGATGACTTTGTCACTCCTGAGGTTTGATTTTGTTGAAATTCAACAAACACTGGACTGAAATGACCACAATGCATCTAAAAATGATGATTAAATGAACATTTGGAATGGTCTCTTCATTTTTTCCGCGGCTGTAAATGTATTCTTTTTACAGAAAAAAAACATATGCATCATTAGTTTTTAAATATAATTTAAATGCATTTTACAAATTTTAAAAAGCATTATTGTATCGCTTATTGCATTATTTTAGCAATTTATTTTATTCCTACATCAGAAGCCCTACAACTAAAGGCTAAAATACACTACAAGATTTTTGCCCAGATTTTCAGTCTGGACTTGTTGCAGATAGTCTGTGTCAGTCTGCAGATTTGATCCGTTAGTGTGTTTCTATCTGAAACTTTCAAAAAGTCTGCAAGTGTATGATGTCTAGTTTAAAAGAAATCTGTTAAGATTTTAAAAGTCTTGTAGTGTGTATTCCAGCCATAAGAAAACTCCTAAACCAGATTGTGAACTCTCTTGTGAGCAATGTCTGATTCGTTTACACAAAAAATTCTAAATATCATGTGAATTAGCTTAATCAGGCCACTACTAAATAATCATATGCAAGCTTTTACTGTGCGTGTATACATTATAAATGTAACAAACGTATACTCACGCAAACCTCCAAAGCTTTTAGGGGTCATATCTAAAGGACCACACACACCACAGTAATGTCCTGACCAAACAAACACAAGGGCATTTCTCAAACCGCAACAAATCTCCTCCAAAACCAACATCCAGTATGAATCATCCCATTCTGCCCTATTCATCCACGTCAGACCGACACTAGACAGTCGGGACACCCACGCTGCTTATTTACAACTCTACCGCCCCACTTCCACACTACACCGCTGACAACCTGGTCAGTGTCTCACCGATGACCTCTGACCCCTCTCATCCCGCACGGCCAAGCGTCCAGTGACCCCCTACGTGTGCATGCTAGGTCTGGCATGACAGTGGACAGCAGCGCTTTACAGCCCCTGTCAGACCAGGCCACTTGGTGGGCCGTAAAGATAAAGATCGACCGCAGGATGTCCAAAAGCATGATGAAGAGATAAAGATGCTCTTACGCTCAAGTTCCTGTCCCAGATCTGGATGGTTCCGTCCTGGCAGCCGGCGGCGATGAGCTTCCCGTCCCGACTGTAGGTGCAGCAGGTGGGCGTCACTTTCTTGCCCTGCAGCGATCGAGGCTTAAACACAGACTTGTGCTTCTTTTCCGAGTTCACGTCCCACGTACGAACCGTCCTGGAGAAAAATAAAAAATAAATAACAAAAACCACACTACCGTTACCAAATCGACCTTTCATGCCAAGTAATATAATTCATCAGCCTAACGTTTTGGTTCAGAACTCAACTCGCGTGTGTATATCAACTGTTTAAGGAATTCAAAAGTGGCTCGTCCAATCACATTTTAGTGTAATTTTAGTCCCGCTTCGAATACTTGACCCATTTTAGCATGCAGCCGCTTTACTCTACTTGTGTTTCCCAGTGATAAATCAAAACACGACACAGACACAAACACTCCCTCGAGAGCTTCTGCTGTCCGTAACAAACACATGGTACGAGTCGGCCAATGAGAACGGCCGATATTCCATAACACCCAACCGCTTCTTTATCGGGGAGGGGTCATAAAAGCAGGGAAACGCGAGAGGACGGTAGATCGGCGTGACGGGCACATTCGAAAGATCCATGTAATCCCAATTTTCTTTCCTCCATCTGCAGAAGACTTCACATCTGCTGAGAGGGATACAGAGAAGCAAACACACATGCACTGCAAACCGAAGATGAGCACTGAAATGAAATTCAACAGCGTTGTGGTAAGGGTTACGTGAGGTGTAGACAGGCGGATGGATGAACTGTGGAGGTGATATGGACATCACAACTATATTCTGACATGGGAACCAAACGCACAGCACAGAGAGTCTTCTATTGCATGTATATCACAGTATGTAAATAAGTGGGTGTGGCTTAGCCTGGACCGAGAGATGCTGCACAAGAGACTGAATGATGAATAAACAAAATCACTTTTACTCACCCTCAGATTGTTCCAAACCTGTATAAATTACTCTGTTTTGCTGAACACACAGGAAGATATTTAGACAAATGTCAGGTTTCATCCACCATTTACTGCCATAGTTTGGAAAATAAATACTATGGGAGTCAATGGGGGAGGAGATTTGACATTCTTCCAGATATCTTCCTGTGTGTATAGCAGAACAAAGAAATGTATTCAGGTTCGGAACCATCTGAGGGTGAGTAAATGATGACAATTTTCATTTTTGAGTGAAGCATCACTTTATTAGGGAGGAACAGTTCGCCCAAAAATGACAATTCTGTCATCGTTTACTCACCCTCGAGTTCAAATCTGTTTACATTTCTTTGTTCTGTTGAACACAGAGGAAGATATTTGGAAGAATGCTTGTAACCAAACAGATCTTGGCCTCCGTTGACTACCACAGTAGGAAAGGTTGCTTCATAAATGTCTTGGCTCTAATGAACACAAAAGAAGATATTTTGAAGAATGTAGGAAAGCAAACAGTGCTGGGGCACTATGGGAGTCAATGGGGGGAGAAATCTGTCTGGTTATAAGCATTCTTCCAAATATCTTTCTCTGCGTTCAACAGAACAAAGAAATTCAAACAGATTTGGAGCAACTCTCCAGGGTGAGTACATGATGACGGAATCTTGATTTTTGGGCGAACTGTCCCTTTAAGAGAAACCCTAAAGAAATCTCTTCCTAGAGTCACTGAAGCTTCTCGTCCCTTCTGTCAACAGAACCGTCCGTCTCACTTAACTCTTCAGATCTTCGGTCATTCAGCGTTATCTCAAACACACACAGCGAAAGCAGAAGGTGAGAAATGAGAGCACAAGGTGAGAAATGAGAGCACGAGGTGAGGTCGGGACACCTCGACCTGTTTACAAATCAGACGGGCGCGCAGGCAGTACGTGTCCGAGAGCCCTTTCCTGTATCAACCAACTGTGACCTCAGGGGTCAGAGGTCACCTGAGATATACATAAACACACAGATAGCTGCAATAGTTTCCTGCGCTGGATTCCAACACAGCAACACACTCAACGTGTTTAGAGAAGGGGGGACACGGTCATGCCAGGGCAAACAAATGTCCAAAAAAACAAGGCGGCGAAACTCCTGACATGACAAAGATGCTCGTCGGTCAACAAAAAAAAAAGATAGGAGTGCGTAGGACCTACGGTCCGCGTCGAGTTGACGCGTTGTTACATTTTTGGAGAGGTGCACGTCAGACTATCTACGCACAGCATACGGCGTAGGTCCTACTCACGACTATAACTTCCGCTTTATTTCTCCTACTCATTAATGAGATCAAATAGAGATTAGTGGAAAGTTTTGCTCGAGTTTCACGAGACTGATTTTTACAAATGTCTCAGAAGAGATGAGTTTCAGAAGAGAAGTCAACAATGTCTCAAACTGAGCTCAGATTTGTCAAGTCCGCAATCAAAAGTCAATATTATTAAAGATCTCAATATGAACTCAAACATCTCTCACCCAAATCCAGATTAGTTTCCTTCTACAATCTACATTCATTTTACACCTCCGTACTCTCCATGGATCTGAACAATTGTCTCATTTACTTCCACATTGATTTCTCCTGAAAAAATCTGAGACCAAGTTGATATTTCAAAGGTTTGGGGCCTCCACGAGTCTCCCACCCAACCAATCAGATTCGATCTCCATGCGGGATGGTGTTTGGGCGCAGAAGCGTTTGGGAAATTTCCCCAGCTTGATGGAAAGGACGGTATTCAAAGGAAGCTGATCAAAGCATTGCGAGGCCCCCGGGCCGGCGTGTATCTTAACACCTCACTGATTATAAAGAGTCCAGCTGGTTTTATTTCAGGGCCCACGAGAGTTTCAAAGGTGAAAGGGGCGAGGGATGCTGCGTGGGCCAATAAGACGCTATTCATCTGTACAAGCTGTCCGTCCAACAAACGTCTGTCATGAGACCCCCGATCTGAGACTCGTAATGAGATTTAACATAAGAGCTTGGAGCAATTAAACACGATTATCAGTTTCTCAATCGTCTTAATCGTCAACACAGTCTGCTTCAGCGAACAATACGGCGCTGCCAACAGGGGGCCGCACATTCAAGTGCACTCAACGGTACGCAGGGTTGTGACTACGGAAGACTTCCTCTGTAAGGAGGAACATAGTTTCCCATGTACTGCACTGTGTGTGACGCCGGTGCAAATGCCCGGACTTGTTCAGAGGTTTGTTTAGATCGCGGTTCTGGCATAGAGCCCAATCAGTCAAATTATGGAAATATTTATGTCATTTCTAGCACAGAAACAAGTAATAATCACATCATTTCTGGAGTGACGTTGATGGTTCAGATAAATAACAAAGACATGAAAGAAATGCTCAATTGCTGACAAATTAAATTAGTGCTCGAAAAAAAGGCATTTTAAGCACTGCGACAATCATATCCTTTTTTTCCAACACAATTATCTAAACATCCTAAGACAAGATATAGGTATTTACTTGAGAGGCAAAGTGACACAAGCATTCACGTCTTGTTCATTTTGAGTACACAAATCAAGGAAAGCATGTTCGCCAATGGGGAAAGAAAGATTCCTTTGAATTGGATTATTTTGTTTTCTTGTTGTTTGCGAAAACATCACTTTGTTTATTTCTCTGAAAGCAAGACATACAGATTTATATAATTTTGCTTAAAAAGGGATAGTTCACGCCCAAATAAAAAATATTGTATTATTATTTACTCCATACTATCTCTTGTCAAACCTGTATGATTTTCTTCCTTCTACAGAACTCAAGACGTTATGAAGAACTTGGTAACCAAACAACATTAGACCTCATTGACTTCCATTGTATGAACACAAAACCACAAAAAGACATTTCAGGTTTTGGAATGACACGAGGCTAAATAAATGTTGACATTTAACAGAAATGACGAACATATCTTGTTTAAAACTGGTTTAGATAATTGTGTTACAAAACACGGAGTAAGAATATGTTTTTGGTAAAAGAACACAAAGATCGGACAAGGTGGAAGAAACAGCCACGAACAAAAACCTGGCGAAATCTTTAGGTAAAAAGTCTGAGATGATGAGATCACTGGTGAGCGATGAGGACTTCATCTCGTCTCTCTGCAGACTGGACAAAGCAAAGAACAGATTAATACTCCGAATGTGTCAGACACACTCTGGCCGAAGCCCCGGAGGTTATTAACTCTGATAAGATGAGCAATTTAGGAAACATCCCGAGCATATGGGATTTCTCTTAATCCTTCTCCAAAGACACATCTGCAGAAAAAAAGTGTCTACTTCTAAAAATACATACAGTGCAAGATAAAATATCTGTTTTGCAGTGCAAAAATGTTCAAGTTGAAAAAACGTTTAAACGAAATCCTTCAGAACGTATCTGGGCAGTTGCCATATGGAAGACAGAAATCAAGTGTATTTCACGGTCACGTCTTAACAAAAAATGTACATTTTATGAGCACGCATACACACGACTGCCTCAAATACATACACACACCTGACGGATCCCACCATTAAACCGTCCGCAGTGTTTATGTGGCACAAAAACTTAAAATACTACAACAGCGCTAGTTTCACGATGGAGAATTTTCAAATGTGACTTAATAGAAGTTGGAACAGGTGGCAGAGCTCCAGAGCTGGAGTCAATCAGAGCTTTAGTCTGGAGCCAGAAACCTGCTCTTAGTCCAGCGTGGCATGATGGGAATCTACGGCATTCGGCGTCTAGCAGAAACTTTCTCAAGAGGATTTTTATGCACTGTAGACCAGGGGTAAGAGAACAACACGACGGAGATTTTCCCAAGATGCTACACGATTTCTCAAGTGTGAGAGAAATGTCAACGCATCATCGCTTATCAGAGTATAACCCAGTAACTTCACAGCGTTATTTATGAAACTAAGACATACAATTCTTCTGCATTTCATGTGTGAATAGAAAAAAAAGAATTTATATAAGGCACCAAAATAATGAGGAAAATCCCCAAAACTCTCATAACTGCAATGCAAAAAATATATATTTTATTTGGACCCGTAGCCTCAGCCAGTTAATTTAGGCTATTTAAGTTGCTTTTGTAAAAATGCCTCGGAAAAAGAACATTACTGATGTGCATCTTGAGACAAAACAATGGCAATATTTGTTAAAAAAATAAAAGTTATTTTCAGTTGAGACAGCTCAAAATTCATTTTAGTCTGGGACTAGTCTGAAGCCTAACTGGGGCTAAATATTGTAATAGTATTTGTTCATCTGTATACGAAACAATCAATATTTAATATTATATATATAAATAATTTATCCATGAAATAGAAGTATCAAATATTTATATTCCACGCAAATCATATAAATAAATGTATAATACAGAAGGAAAAAAGAATGGTCAGGGAATTTGGAGAGGAAATGTGCTTGATGTGTCAAAAATGTCCCAACACAAAATATCCCAAAATAGGCTGGTTTCAGAGCAAAATATACTTTTATTGTTGGATGAAATACGAACTGTTGTTTTTGTGATATTTAAGTCAACATGAAGTATTATTCCCAGCACATATAAATTCTGTAATGAAACTATTAAAAATATTTGGTGGGAAATAGGTAACTAAACTCAGATGAGCTATCATTTTCAGCGCTCGTAGGGTCATGGGAACTCAGTTTCTGTTATTGTGAAACAATACTTTTGTGGCTGTTTTATGTTCCTTTGACATCAAATGCCTTTAAAAGACATCGTGAGTCAAAGAGCTTTTTACTCCCAGGACAAACTAATCAAATTACTACAGCAGACGGATCTACAGAAAACAAGCTCAGAGCGCTTAAATATCACATGCTACTATAACAAACTCCCAGGGGATGTTTTTTCCAGCAAAACAATGTGCTAAAGAGGTGTGTGGCTTACAATAGGAGGTACCGGAGTGGCGAGATGAATAACTAGTCTCCTCCAGGCCTGCGGGGCTCATGTGCGCCGTTATTGAGAAGAGCTGCTGTGACAGAGAAATCATCGCGGGATTTTGTGGAAAAGTGGGTTTAGACAAAAAGCAACACCACTGAAGAAAAGAGAGGAATGTATTGAGATGAGGATGGGTAGAAACAAAGGATGACCCAAAGCGTCCATCCCGATAACCCGCGTTCTGATACGAGAAGTCGTTTGATCGAGAGGCGAGAAACTCTATGGTCACCCCCGCGGACATGTGGCCCCTGTTCCCGGGGGTCTCGAGGGGCCCGGCGTGCTGATATAATTCCTCGCATGGGACGCTTCACATCTGCAGCTGTTCCCATCCTAAATTGCTCCCTATTTCCTCCTCTGAAACAGCCAGAAACTCACACTGAATAATGTGCCAATGGATGACTTCCAGAATCTATATTACAAGCAAATGAAACACACCCCAGTCTGTGGCGGCAGCGAGCTGCTCCGCTACATTGTTTTCATAGGGATATTACAGGAATGTTTTACTGTGACACACTCACACTCCCTATAAACACAATGAAAGAACAAAACTTTTATGGGGGAACGGAGAGAGGGCAGAGTTTGACAAAGTGCAAAGGTTCACACACTATATAACATTTCACAGGCCCGCGCTGAGAGGCTGTGAACACTCAGATATTTCACTGTAGGACTGAAAAACCAAAACTGTGAAACACACACAAAACACACATACACACACAACTTATGCATGTTCACACAACCTGCGCACATACAAACAACATATTCAATGCATGTACACACAACGTACATAATGCATGAAACGAACACACGCAAAACGCAAAGCACATACACAAAACGCATTTACAGGTACACAAGTCAACTCAGGCAACACACATACACACAACGCATTTACACAAACAAAACATGCACACAACTAGGGCCGCGCAACATACCGAAATATCGCGAATGTGCATATGGTAATATTTTGCAATAACTCAATTATTTTCAAAAAGTTACGTATAGAACACTTTGGATGACGTGAACAACGCTGGTTCGAAAGAACTTCCTGTTTCAGTTTTTAACACAACAAAATGCAAAACTAACTATTTTTAACCGAATCAAAATGTTAAACGAATATCTTAAAGTTTCGATTATATATGTGAAATTTTAAATAAATAAATAAATAAAACTGAAACCAGAAGTGCGTCTGGACCAGTAGTCTATAGTCTATAAGTTTTAGGTTGATGCAGATAGCAGAGAGACCTGTGTGAAAGATGATCAATGTAAAATATGTATGTTGGTTATATCATTTTCACTTTTTATATACATATTTTACAAACTTGAACCATTATTCTGCCGCACATCACATTATTTAGCATATTATTGTATATCAGATTTCTCTTTAATATCGTGCAGCCCTATTGGTTATACTTTTGAAAATTATATATTTTTAAACAATTTAAATTGATTTTGGAAAAATAAATATTGTTTCGCATATCAAATATCGCATTATTTAGCATGCTATCTCATATCGCTTTTTTTTTAATATCGCACAGCCCTCCACACAACGCAATCCACACTTTACACAACTTACACAACACATATACACAAGTCACGCAACACACGTACACACAACTTATGCAATGCATGTACACAAACACATACACAATGTACACGCATACCAAAAACACAATGCACATACACACGTTCGAACAACTGACACAACGCATAGAGGTACACAAGTCACGCAGCACATGTTCACACAACTCACATACACACAATTTGTGTGCACATACACACAACTTATGTAATGCATAACGCTTACACAACGTACACACCACAGAATGCAAAATTGCAAATACACACGTAAATACAACTGACACAACGCACATACAGTACACAAGTCACACAACACACAACTCATTCAATGCATGTACACTACACATAGGTCACAATGCACGCACTAATAACGTACGCAACTCATGCAACACTCACACACAACGCATGAAATGCACACACACAGACAACTTACTTGTAGTCTCAGACAACATTTTAATAAATTGCGTTTTTCGCTCACCACCGAATCAACAGGGTAGTGTCAAATAAAATAAACTTCAACTGATTTGTGAGTTTTTAGTCTTAAGGTCTTTGCACATACAGTCCGAAATTTCCGTATGCGTCTTTTCGTATTTGGCGCTCGTTTGTACGGTGTCTTTGAATTGTCAAAACGCCTCTCAAAATGCTTGCTACGGATGCGAAAAACGCATAAAATTGAACCCAGTCAGAATTTTTTTATGACGGACGAAAATATCGGAGGCAATGTGTAAATGTGATTGACATTTTTTAACGTGCGGAAATTTCGGACGCAAATTTCAGACTCAATGTGCAATGGGCTTTAATCTGAAGTTTAAAATTCAAGTCTAAAGGCCATTGCACATTGAGTCCGAAATTTGCGTCCGAAATTTGTGCACGTTAAAAAATAAATACGACCTCACGTTGTGTCCATCACATTTACACATTGCCTCCGATATTTTCGTCAGTCATAAAAAAATTCTGACTGGGTTCAATTTTATGCGTTTTTCGCATCCGTAGCAAGCATTTTGAGAGGCGTTTTGACAATTCAGAGACACCGTACAAACGAGCGCCAAATACGAAAAAACGCATATGAAAATTTCGGACTGTATGTGCAAAGACCTTAAGAGAAAAAAGCTGAGCATCACAAAATGGTAATCACAACAAAAAAAACTTGTTTTTCTATTGCGATGTCCCCACGGTACAAAGCCAATATGCAGCGTGACCGGGGAACCATTCCTGAAGGACTGGTTTCAATCATTCAGTCAAAAACTCACAAACCACGCTTGAACTCGTAAATTAACGCCAATCAATGATCTCAGCAATGTTTATATGTCAATATAAAGCAAGTTCTGTAAAAATTGACAGAAAATGTCATATAGAAACGTTATAAAATGGAGCCGTGTTTTGTTTAGTGTGTTGCTAGGGCTCTCCTTTAGGAAACACTGGAATATGCCTCGAACTGTATAAACGTTTAAATTTGATTAAGATGTTTTTGCGCTCGTCACAGGACCGCTGCCTCCATGATGTTTGGAAAGTTTCAATGAATAACAGCAAACTTGGACGCTCGAAAACAATCCCTGTGAGGCATCCCGAAGAATAATGCGGGATTATCCGTGAAAACTCGAGAACAAATGGTTTCAGAAAGAGGAACCTCCTCGAAAATATGAGAATCACGTTGGCGACCGCTTGCACAAAAACAAGAGAAAGTTTAACTTCGCTGTGGACGTAACACACCAAACAATTACGTTTCCTTTAACTCTCTGTGTTCTTATTCAGGTTTGCTACAAACAAGAACTTCAAACTTTCTGAGACAGAATTTGACCTCAAACTGACCATAAATGAAAGGACCGAAGACACTACAAGACTCATTTCACTACAAACTGCGTTCATGCGTGTTTGGCGACACATGTGAAATAGGGTGCGGAGTGACCAGATGCATCCGTGTTCATATAATCGATCGTGCGCAGGCTTGTGAAAGACTCACCCATCATTGGAGCAAGTGAGAAACTCTTCCTTGATCTTGGGGTGCCAGCATCCGTCGTTCAGCATGGCTGTGTGACCCTGAGGAGCAGAGAGATGTTCAGACAACATAAAAACACATCACCTTGACTTTATTACGACATTTCTCTTCTCATTTTAGACATAAAACTCACGGAAATATCCTGCATCATAAAAGTTTCTCTCATTTCTGTTACATGACTATAAGCACACGCTGCAGACGCTTTCGTGACGTCTGACATTCAACAGATACATCACAACAAACGTCGGGAAAACTTAAGTGAACTTTTATTTTTAATTGACATTCACACCGTCCAACAGCAGTTCCACCGCAGCTTCACTAATCGCTCAAAATTCAGAGCAGATATTTGGCTTCACCGCCGCATTGTTTGACATGTTGCGCATGAAAAACCCATTATAAGGATGATTGTCACGTCACAATAAACAGAGCAGTCCTACAATCTTAACCAGCGACTCAGGACGGCAGACAAAACACAGTTTGTTTAAAGCTCCCGAAAGCAGACACAAGTGTTTCAAGCTGTGTGTCCACTTTAATGTGCTTGATGTGTGGTGACGTGAGTGACCACAAATTACAACTTCAAACACACGATACTCAAGAGATAAGATCGGGACATTACACGTCACACTCATTCCCTTTCAGAAATGCATCACAGCAGTGAATTGGGCGATTACCCAACATGCCAAAGCCACAAAACACCATCTCTGACAGTCTAGGAAGTGTGTGTTTGAGCTGTAACACTTCAATCAAATTCGAAACTTTTAGCGATATAAAAATAGCAATAATCTTATAAATGTGAATAAATATTTAAGTGTTGATAAGAATCTCTCGTATTCATTTTCATAATATATTTAATGTATGTATATAAATGTTTTTCACATTTATTACTCTTACAAAAATTATTTGGTTGTAGGTCATTTTGTTCATCGTCAATTTTTCAGAATTCTTGGATGTTTACTATTATTTTAATCCCTCATCTATTTTTTTGTATTCTGTACAGAGAGTTTTACAAGCATTTTACTATCATATCCACCTTAAAACACGCATAAACATTATTATAACCGGTGACTTTCTAAAAACACATTTAAAGGGACAGTTCACCCAAAAATGAAAATTCTGTCATCATTTACTCACACTCATGTCAAACCTGTATAAATTACCTTGTTCCGATGAACAGAAAGAAAGATATTTGGAAGAATGTTAGTCATTTTCAGTTTGGGTACATCATTAACTACCATAGTAGGAAGAATGGCAATAAAAGGTGCCCCAGAATTCTTTGTTTTTCTGAATTCTTCAAAATATCTCATTATGGCCTGGTTTCACAGACACGGCTTAGTTTAAACCAGGACTATGCCTTAGTTGAATTAAGATATTTATGGTGCTTTTATATAAATCCTTAGAAGAAAACATTGCTGGTGTGCATCTTGAGACAAAACAATGGCGCCAAAATATTTTAAAATATTTCTGGGCAAGTTATATTCAGTTAAGACAGGTCACACATTCATTTTAGTCTGGGACTAGCCTTAAGCCTTGTCTGTGAAACCGAGCCTAGGTGTTCAACAGAACAAAAAAAGACAAAACAAAAATGTCCTACTATGGTGGTGGATGATGTCC